>NC_137948.1:8130441-8155441 GCF_963969265.1 Rhamphochromis sp. 'chilingali'
CATGTCATATTAAATTATATGTAAAATACCTGAAACTCTTGAAGTAAATTACCCACCAGCTATGAGGTTTCCAGAAAGTAACAGTGCATCCTGATGCGCAGAGAGATCCAGTGGAAACCAGGCAGAAGACAATAAGGAGAGCACTGTGTTGGCAATTCCTACAGTCAGAGTCCTCCGCTCTGCATCTGGTGCAGATGAGGTGGTTGAAGAGGCTGGAGCACTGCTAGGCTGTGATAAACTGCAGAAAGGAGTGAACAGACAGAAGGTAAGGGGAGTCTAGAGAAAGAGTTGAAATGATTATGTAAAAAAATGTATTAATCAGTGCAGCATACAAACCTGAGGGTTCTGCCCCTACTGCGGTTAAGACTAGAACGGGATGAAAAGTTGCTATTGGAGCTAACGTAGCCACAGTGCCAGCCTGTGCTCCAATTGCCCACTGGAAAATTTGAAGCTAGAAGGCACAAAGCCTCACAGCAGCCAAACTGCAGAGAAGACAGCATGATAAATATTCAGATGTTATGAAACAAATGCCATAAACTTGCTTTAGAGCAGGCAAACAATGAGCTGAAAACCTACAGTTAGAGCTCTGGAGGTAGACGAGGTCAAAGCATGCGAGACGGCAGCAACTACTCTGGACAAGTTGTTCTCCAACGTGACATCAGAGATAGTGTTGGACATGTTGTAGCCTCGGTATGTCCTGGCGACAAAATTTTAAGTAATTATTCCAAGGTTCCCTCAGGAATTGTGTATTTAACTGCAAAATCTTATAAAAGCTTGTGGCTCAAAGCATTTCTTATCACAAGAAAAATATGTCTGGGGTTGAAAATAGCTCTTATAATGAGTACAATAAGACACATTGTAATAAAAAAAGGATAACCAGGTCAACAAGGTTGAGAACTTCTTCATAGTAATATAGGCTAAGCTGACCTTTGATGAGGCACGAGATATACTGGAAGTGTGGGCGCGTGTGTACCTTGTGATTATGCTAACTGTGAACTGGGATGGGGGTTGTGTCTCATGCATAAGCAGCTGCAGATAGACTGAACTCTGGTCTCGGGCGATTGCTACCACTGGGTCAACCTGGCCCTGGTCACAGTCATAGAACAACCTGGAAACTAGTCTGTAAAGAGACAGGAAGAGAGATATGACGAAAGTCAAAAAGGGCTTATTTACAGTCCACTACATAAAGAACATAGCACGTGCTATATGTGAAGAGGCATTTTACCTTCTGACCACAGAGGCAGCCACGTGCCGTACTCTTGGATCGTCATCTCCCAACAGATGTATGACCACATCATTCAGGACTCTATCTTGCAGCCGCAGACGCTAGAGAAATGTAAACAAACAACACCAGTCAACAGCTGAATGCAGAAACCCAGAAAGGATATTTCAAAGATCATTAAAAAAAAATTATCAGAAAATAACCTTACCCCAGTGTAGTGATGATCTCCTTTATGTAAAGTCTCAGTTTTCCTCTCCAAAAAATTAACTAATCTAAAACACGGGAAAAAGTAAAAAAAAAAAACTTTAAAAAGCAATTATAGGTAATACAAAGTAAAGGCGAGCTTAAGTTTAAAGTTGAGTTATTATTATTTTTAGAAAACAGAGACTGTATATAACAGGCATCAGGATACAAAAGTATCCTACCGGAAGTCTAATTCTGCCAGAGTTTCCAAGAGCTCAGTGCGAACAAGCCAATAGCCGCAGTCCTTCAGCGCAAAGAGGTCAATCACCAACTGCAGGCCAATCTCACTCAGGGTACTGCTGCAAATAGTCGTGATGCAGTGCTGAAACAAAACACACACAAAAAACCAATGGGTCAGACTCACAAACAAAAGCACAGACACAAAAAAAGAACTTGAGGGACAAAGCAAGACAGAGATAGAGTAGAGATTACCAACACACTCACACAAAACCATCTTACCCTCACTGCAGAGCAAGCCATCTTGCAGGTGACAGAGGATTCATCTTTCAAAGTCTTCTGAAGCAAAGGCACCAAGTCCACCAGGGACAGTGGGTTACCTAGAGTACAGACAGACAGGTATGATAGGCATCTTTAAATACTCTCAATTCTTTGCAAAATGCAAGTAAGACAAAGACCAACACACAAACCTGTTGCACTCTGCACACTGGCCAGCCAAGTGTGTATGTTGAAACGTGTTTTGGTGAGCGCAGCCTGTATGATGGCTGCACATAGGATAGCTGTAGCTCCTCTAATCTGGGGGTCTCCATGGTCAATGAGGCCCAGGACATCACTAATATATTGTTGCTCTGAAAAGGTAAAAAAAAAAAAAAAAAATAATAATAATAATAATAATAATAATGCCAAAAAGTGTTAAAAGACACACAAATACAGTTGTACAAATAAGTTACTATTCTGTAAATGAAAAATGCTTTCACTGTAACACATGTTGTGCAGAGCGCCTTCAAACAAGACATTTTTTTCCAAATCAGAGTATGAAATGCACATGTCAAAATGCAAGTAACAATAGCTGGAGTGTATTTAGCGACCGTGGCTCAGGGGGTTGGGAAGCGCATCTGTAACCGGAAGGTCGCTGGTTTGATCCCCGGGCTCTCTGTCCTGGTCGTTGTGTCCCTGGGAAAGACACTTTACCCTACTGCCTACTGGTGTTGGCCAGAGGGGCCGATGGCGCGATATGGCAGCCTCGCTTCTGTCAGTCTGCCTCAGGGCAGCTATGGCTACAACCGTAGCTTGGCTCCACCAGTGTGTGAATGCGAGAGTGAATGAATAGTGGATTTGTAAAGCGCTTTGGGTGCCTTGAAAAGCGCTATATAAATCCAATCCATCATTATTATTATTATTATTATAGTTTCAGTACTGGGAGCATACACACTGGTTTACTGTTGCACGTTACTTAGACATCTACTAGATAGGAGCAGTTTTTTGTTTTTTTTCCCCCAGTTCTTACCTACAACTGGAACGCCGTCCAGCGGCTCCAAATAGAGGGAGTTAAAGTAGGCTTCGGGATGCAGCGCTGCCGCTGCTCCAACACAGCTGAGAGCCAAGGCTTTCACACTTACTCGCACCTCTTTGTCAGGAATCAAGCCTGAAGAAACACAAAGCAAATAATAACACACACAGATGTCAAAAAGTCACAGGAACAAGCACAACTCCGATATATGAGAGGCCTGAGAGTAGAAGTTGTACTTTGCTGTTAGATATATTTTGACAATCAGATCAAGGAGTCAAATTTTCAGTTTCAAAACGAAAAAAAAATTTTGGTATTGAGCAGAACACCCACTCACCATTTTTTTGTCCTGTTAGTAGGAAGGAAGCAGCAAGAAGCCGGACACAGTGCACTAGTGGCTCCGCACTGTGGTCTGTATAGTGCCCAATTGGACCTTTTATACGTGATGGCTGACAGAAAAGCAGACAAGTGACATAATGTTAACCTTTCACTTCAACCATATATGACAAGCACGGAGAGTTTTAAGTCACTTTACCTTATTATCGGGCTCGGGTTCAGCAGGTTCATCCTTTGGTATGAAACGGTCCACACTGCTGTCTGAACCCTGCCGGTTGTGACCGCGGCCGTCGAAGAGATGAGGCTTGCTAAGAGCTATACACAGAAACAATAACCACCATTAAAGCTTTCTATTAGGCAGAGCCCATCTGCGTTTATGTGTGCATAGCTGTGTACACAAACGCACCAAGTGCTGACTGCAGGAATGGTTCTTGGGGTTCTTCTTGGGAGGAAGGTGCTGTTCCTTCATCTTCTTCATCCTGTAGTGTTCCAATCTGCATTCCAGAGTACTGACTCTCACTGCCATCCAGAACCTTATGCACACACAAGCACACACAAGCACACACACACAAATCAATTAAAAAGAAACCATCTTCAGAAGGGAAAACTCAAATTCATAAATGTATTAGAACTGGCAGTTTGCCAAACTTTGAAATGTAACTGCATGCACATGATACCTAATAGTTTCGACTCACCGAGTTAGTTACTGGACAGAGGAAAACATAACAAATGACTAAAACTACAAATTAAATTTAAAAAAAAAATTCCCCCATTAAACAGGTCTACTGAATCATGCTTGGGTCAACACAATTCACAGCAAATCAACTGCATACAGGAAAAAGCACAAGCTTAAAAAGTCAACAATCCAGAGGAAGACCAAGCTTTTGCTCCAACCTGACCCTGAAATCCTAACAATATTTTTTATTAAGCAGAACTACAGCTCTTCTAAAGTGCATGTTATTCTCTTGGTTTTGGTTTGCATGACTTCTGACAGTAAACCAGCTTGGTAAGAACAACTCTCCCTCACAAGATAAACCAATTTAATGGTACAATAAAAAAGAAGAGAGGAAAATGTGAATATTGTCTTATTCTCCAAGTTTGGCTGGAACAAAAGCCCGTCACAGCCTCTTCAAATGGTAGAGAGAACCAAATCTGAAGAATTACAACAACAACAAAAAAACAGTTGGCCTTCATGCCTCTCCTTTTGAACTTCACTCCAGGCCAGTCACACGGGATGTCAAAGCTGCTTGCTTTTATCAAAACGCATCTGATTTTCAGGAGGGAATACCTCAAAATGAGGGGGGAAAGAAAGGTGCATAATCTACTGTCGGTGACAACAGGAGGGGAAAAGAGGCAACAAGCTAGGAAAAGTCTTTGCATGGGTTGAGCCAACCAAAGGAGAAAGAATGAAGAAAGCCAAATGTATTGAAACAAGCAAGCCCATCCCAGTCTGTTCACTGTGTCCTGCAGGCTGACCTTGTCACTACTGCTGGAGGAGGAGGTGGTGGCATAGAAGGAGGAAGAGGAGGTGAAAGAAAATGAAGAAGACGAAGAGGAGGCAGTGTAGCCAGGTGAGTCGCTGTCTGCGGCATCGGGACCCTCAGTGGAAGCTGGCGAGGGTGGGGAAGGCTCAATCACCCGTGGCAATGAAGTGTGACTGGTACGAAGTGACTGGTACGAAGGATATAGGAAAGGGGGGGCAAGACCACAGAGGTAGAATTATTATGTAACAAAAGTTCTGTAGTCGGGGCCAGAAAGGCAGATTAACCTGACACTCCAGGTACAGCGGCAAAAATCTGCAAATTAAACTTTTTCTTAAGTAACATTTGAAAGAGTTAGAGTTTTATTAAATGAGTGGATGACAGAGTTAAAAATCTAAGATAGAAGTTTTTTTTGTTTTATTTTGCTTTGTTTTTATATGTACTAGATTTTAAAGAACGTGTTGCATTATGCATATGCAGCCTTTATTGTTTCAAGTCCTGAATGCATCATCTAGGAATGATGCTCGTGATTTTTTTAACCTTAGGAACATGTTTTGCTGCTGATAAGAAAACTGGTTCCAGAAGAGTGAAAAAGATTGAAAAAGCATCCCCCAAAATAATCCTAACAGGAGAAACAGACCGTGAACTTAATCCACAACCAAGTCCAACAGTCAAAATTACTGTGTCATGATTAGGAGCATAATAAAAAGACAAAAAATTAATGACATAGAACCAACACAGATAAAAAACACCTTTCAAGAATATTATAAAACATTGTATAGTCAACCGGATCAGAAAAATGGACCAGAAATTGTAGAGTTTTTGGATCAGTTAGACCTCCCTTCAATAGGGACAACTCAAAATGAACTATTAACTAAACCAATTACAAGGGAAGAACTGGATAAGGCAATAAGGAGATTGAAGACGAATAAAAGTCCAGGGAGTGATGGGTACCCCAATGAGTGGTATAAGACTTTCAAAGAGGTTTTGGCCCCTATTTTGATAGATTCTTTTAATTGGACAATAAAACACGCTAAAATTCCACCTTCCTGGAAAGAGGCCATCATCACAGTCTTACCGAAAGAAGGTAAAAACAAGGAAAACTGTGATTCTTATCGCCCAATCTCCATCTTAAATGTTGATTATAAACTATTTACATCTATAATCACAAGACGCCTAGAGCTGTTCCTTCCTGATCTGGTGGATGAAGACCAGACAGGGTTCATTAAGGGGCGACAGACACAAGACAATATACGACGCACATTGCATATAATTAATGAAGTTAATAGAGAAAAAATCCCAACAGCCTTAGTGAGTTTAGATGCTGAAAAGGCTTTTGACAGAGTCTCTTGGATATTTCTTTTTGCTGTTTTGAAGAGAATGGGCTTTGACAGTATCTTCATTAAGTGTATACAATCCCTGTATCATAGGCCAATGGCTAGAGTTAAAATAAATGGGGACTTGACAGACAGCTTTGAGCTCTTTAGAGGAACTAGGCAAGGTTGCTGCTTGAGTCCAGCTCTTTTTGCTTTGTATATTGAGCCTTTGGCTCAGTATATACGGCAAAGTACAGACTTAAAAGGGGTTTTTGTTTCCAAACTTGAACAACGAATAGGTCTTTTTGCAGATGATATAATTATATATCTACAGGATCCTGATACGACCTTTCCTTGGCTGTTTAAAGCATTAAAATATTTTGGTAAAAACGCAGGATATAAACTAAACATCGTAAAGACTCAAGTACTCTGTCTGAATTATTTCCCCAAAGAATTATTACAAAATGAACTTAAACTAAAATGGGATTCAAATAAGATCAAATACTTAGGTGTCTATTTAACTAGTGATACAAGTACTTTATACGAGGCAAACTATGTGAAGTTTAGTAACACAATCCAAAAAGATCTGATTAAATGGGCTCCGCTTGTCAAGGACCTTAGCTCAAGAATAGAGGTAATAAAAATGAATGTGCTTCCCCGGTTATTGTACCTATTCACCTCATTACCAGTCCAAATAACAGATGCACAGTTTGGTAAATGGGATAAATTAGTTAGTAGATTTATTTGGAAAGGGACAAAGCCAAGAATAAGATTTAAAATACTTCAATCAGGAAAAGAAAAAGGAGGACTTGCCCTCCCGAATCTCAAGGAATATTTCTATGCAGCCCAGCTGAGATATACTGTTTACTGGTGTTCATCAGAATATACTTCAAAATGGAAGCATATAGAGTTAAATTATTGCCTATCATGTCATCCACTAGCAAGATTGGGAGAAGAAACTACCCAGCCCACGAACAAAAATCTCATCACTGAATTTACTATTAAACTCTGGCGGACAATAATGAAGAAATATAGAATTACAGAAGATTGTAAATTGCTGATTTGGCCTGCATACTCTCGAAAATTCCAAAGTGGACAATGGGATAGCACATTTTTAAGATGGGTCAATAAAGGAATTACAGCAATGTGTACATTAATAGATGGGACAACATTTAAATCTTTTGAGAATCTACAGAAACAATTCGGATTGGATAAATCAGATTTATTTAGGTACTTTCAATTAAGACACTTTTACAATACAGAAATTAGAAAGAAGCTCTCGAGAGAAAGAAATCGTATAATAGGAACAATAACAGGTGCATATAAAAATCTTCCATCAGGAATTCTGTCGAAATTATATGATGGCCTACAAAATTCGAATAGGAATGAAACATTATATATTAAACAAAAGTGGGAATCGGAACTACAAATTGAGTTGTCAGAGGATGATTGGCGATCCTTATGTCTCACACAGCATAACTCCACTAGCTCTAGACGATGGAGAGAATATGGCTGGAAAAATGTGATTAGGTTTTTTATTACTCCGTATATCAAAAGCAAGCAGTTGAAAACACCCCAACAATGCTGGAGATTATGTGGAGACTGGAACGCCAATCACTCACATGTGTTTTGGAAGTGTAAATATATTAAATCATATTGGGAAAGAATCGCGGCAACAATGACGAAGGTGCTGGGGTATGAAGTACTGTGTGAGGCACGAGTAATGTATTTTGGAATATGGGAAAATGTAAAAAAGGAGGACTGGTATTTGTTTAAGATTATGTTGTTGTCAAGCAAAAAGGTGATAACAAAAAATTGGCTGAAAAGCGATCCTTTAAAACTGGAAGACTGGATGGACGTAATCGAGGACATATATACAATGGAAAAAATGACTTACACTCTGAGACTGAAATCTGACAAACACCGAAAACAGTGGACAAAATGGATAATTTATAAGTCTCAGTCAGCCTTATAGGGCGGGACCTCTCGTGGTTTTTTTTCTTTTTTTTTTTTTTTTTTTTTTTTTTGTGTATTTGTTGTTGTGTTATTATTATTATTGTCTTGTCCGTATGTAATACAAAGGAAAAAGTACAAAATAAAGAGTTAAAAAAAAAAAAAAAAGAAAACAAGTCCAACTGCTTCTAAAAGCATAACAGGGGAAAATAAGACTTATCCGCTTCTCAGTCTGACGTCATTAGCTGTTTCCAGGTCCAAATTCCTCTTCAGTTCCCAAACTCAAACAAACACTGGGGCATCATTGAGAGTTAGAAACTGTCTAAATCCTTTCATCTTTGATAAAAATGATCAGTGTGGCTGCTCTACCGGTTTAACATCCAGGCATTCATGAAAAAACAGAATTTCTGAAGTTTACCAGAATTAGAAGTAGGCTGGGAGTTAGCTCGTTGGTTTCCATCTGAAGATAATGTACAATGTTCTGACCGAGGGATTTCTGAAAAACTAAAAACGCACAGCTCTGCTATCACGTCAGACATGAATGAAGACAGAAAACTGAACAGCGGCGACGTTTGTAGGGTTACTGAAGTTGGACTAGCTGGTATATAATAATGTGCTACGTTGTGGCTAGCTACAGCGCTATGGTTAGGGTAATATAGAAACACATTAGCATAGTGAAGCTGAAGGATAGACGCAGACTTTTTTTCCCCTCGGTAAATGTTAACGTGAGGTTCAGGGATGGGCAGAGACAAATGCAATCGCATGGCAGGAAAAATGCTGAAAACGAGCCAAACTTCAGTCAGAAGTGATGATCCATCTCCATCACGAGGTAAGTCATTAATATACTGCTGCATGGTTTGGATTACTAGCTGTGACAAATTCCTCATCCTCAGCTTCATGTACCTGTTCAAATCTTTATTAGCCTCAGGGTGACCTGATTCAAATATTTGGTGTCCAGCAAATCGTGAGCCAATAGGCTGTAGTTACATCGCAAGGTTTTAAAAACTGAGCTTTAAAATGTCCTGCAGATGAACACTAGCAATAAAAATCCAGAGAAGCCGACAGTGATCACTGACTATTTTTAGGGGCTTCTTCAGATTAAATTTAAGAAGATTCAAAGCATTAAAACACCATAAAAAGACAACAGCCTTAATAAACGCAGGGTAGTTTGTAAGCAGGGTTCATACATAATCACTTAACAACAAGATTGTGACTTATTAATGTTAGCATTATAGTTGAACACTTAAGGATTTCATGTTCCTTTTTTCCTGCACAAAAGATTTAAGGATAAAAACTGATCTTCTTGAAAGTATTTCTAGCTGCTACTCTGATAAGCTGCTTTTTATCTTTTAAAAAGTCTTCAGAAAGAAATGCTAGTGCAAAGGAAGTTGTTTTGTAATCACCTCCTGTTAATATGCTACTCAATATCACTACTGGAAGAAATATTTATTCTCAGGGACAAAGAAATATATTTGACCCCAAAATCTTTTACAATCAATTTAATTCATTTTAAATGTAATGTTATTTTTAGCACCAGTTCATAACAATCTCATGGATTGTTATAGAATATTACAGGAGCATTCCCACCTCTGAAGAACTGAGCGGTAGTGGTGGTGAAGAGAGGAACACCATCTACCACAAGTCTTCAGGAAATCGAGGGGGATAATAAAGTTGTGTAATCACCAATATTACCAATATTCCACTAATGTTGAAGAAAATAAGATGTTTTCAGTGGGATACAGGTTTCGTAACTCATCCAAGTGACTCAATAAACTACATCTAGATCAACAGAATCAACGTTCTGGGAAGTGAAGCATCATTTTCAAACCAAGAAAAATGCCATCAGAGACACAAAGGTTCAGAGGTAATTAATGGATTGCATGGTAATTAAATCCATCATTGTCTAGGGAAGCACACTGTTCATTTTATTCAACAGAAACCCACACAATTACTGGATGTACAAGCTGTAGTCTCAAATAAAATTAGCCATGTGCAGTCCTACCCAGTCAACTTACCAGTTCTGCTACATCCGAAGGGGTGACAGCTGAGTCCGGTCCCTCTGTGGTGGTTTGGGAGGAGTCGCTGGGTGGAAGTGAGCGATCATTAGTGCCTAGCAGTGTCCCACTTTCTCCTAGAGGCCCTCCCTCTGGAGTCGCATTCTCTGGGGTGGTGTAGTCAGCAGTCTCTGGGGTAACATTTGCCCCACCACTGGAGCTCCGACTCAGCATTTCCTCCTCGTTGTCATTGGGTGACTCTGGAGTGCCTGATGTAGATGTCCCACCTCCGCCACCACCCTGTTCTGAGGAGGCACTGAGGTCCACAGAATCACCAGGCTGCAGAGCATGCTGGGAAGACCGAGGCTGTTCAGTGATGATGTCCACCTGGGCTGCAGAAGAGCCGTCTGCACCAACAACTGATGCTAAAGTAAGAAACACACAGAAGCTTTATTTTTGCTCCACATACTTACACTGTGAAATTAGGAACACAGTCAAAGTTGACATAAACTTGATAATTTGCATCTCACCTGTGAAAGCACCAGTTGTGACCTCAGTCCTCTCAGGGTCATCCTCCAACCCATCCTCCTCTCCAGAGAGCATTTTACCTGGAAATAACAGGTTTATTGTCAATATGAATCTGTAAGATTAACAGCAGTTTAAAAAAAGGAAAGGCACTCAAACCTAAGTGTGGTGATTTACTTTAAATTGAGTACAAGAATAAAATTTAGATATACAGGGATAATAATATGTAATTTTAGGCAAGTCCACAGCCTTTAGTGCCTCACAGTTGAAGGTAAACTTGTTCAAGCCCTGATTGGCACATCTGAGAGAGGAAAGAGGTGAACAGAGGAGATAAACAGACTAGTCACCTCTCTGTTTCCTGAGAAGGAGTGGACTGCAGGAAGACCCTCCCCCCGCTGCAAAAGGCATGAAAACAGGAAGCAGAAATAGAAGTTGAGGAGTAGGAAAGTAGTACAGGCTCAGAGAAGCTTATAAGAAACAGAAACTATTATTTAAGGATGTCAGAAAATTAGTTAAAATGCAAAGAAAAAGGCCACGAATAAAAGAAGAGGCTAGGGTGGAACCCCAACACAGTTTGTCCATGCGGTTCCCTGGCAAAGTCAGCATAAGTGAATGAATTATAAACTAGTTGAAACAGATAAAAATCGTGTCTCTAGAGCTGGTTAACTGTGTAAATATTTCTAGACACATATCTAAAGGGATGATAAAAAGCACTGTTTAGATAGTATTAGTCAATTCATGTGATTACCAATGAATTCAAGGATGCTGCCAGAACGTGAGCGGTTCTCAGTGTCCTGACGAAAAACGGTGGCATGTGGGATGCTACCAGCAGTAATGAGCATATGCAGAAGCTCTGGTGGGGGAGTCCTGAAGACCTGCTGCAGCAGCTCCAGAGCAGCTGTGACCACATTGTGATCCCAGTGCTGTGTGTAGTGTAGGGTTAGCTCATACACCTTTAAAAGACATGCATACAGAATTATTGCACATCCAATTATACAAGTGTATACAAACTCTTTTTTCATATTTAAACACAAACAAATTCCATCTCACCTGCAGCAGTTGTTCGGGTGTTGGCTGTACATCAGCTTCCTTTCTCATGACACCAAAGCTTCCTTTAAGACTAGTGGAGTTGACATGCTGCTGCAGCAGAGGCATCAGGTAACGAAGGGTTAGCAGCACCCCCAGTATTAGATGGCTGGGGTGTTCATCATCCACCGGAACCAACAGACCTGGAAAAAGGCGAAAAGGGCAAAAATTCTAAATTAGCTCACATATTTTAACACAAATGAGCTTAGTAAAATGTAAAAGGGTAGAAAAGACATGCCCAAGGTCTGTGCTTGACAGTGAGCCAGTGTGCAACCTACCCAGAAGCACATTAAGGAGCCAGGTGTAGAAGTAGCTGGTGCGTCTGGAGTGCTGGCAAATACTAACAGCTGAACTGGCTGCTGTCCGTCTAATGGTCGGGGAGCTGGACTTCAGATTAGCCACAAATGCCTTCAGCAGCACCTAAAACAGAAATAGTTGGATGATGTTAAAAAAAAAAAAAAAAAAAAAAAAAAAAAAAAAAAGAGTTTCCACTGGCCTATGATTTTTTTTTCTACTTTAGCACACAATCAGCAGGTGAATACCTTGATTTCACCATCATTGGCAAAGTGTCCCAGGGCAGACATGATCTTGGGCATTGCTGTAGCAAGTGTCTCCTGCACAGTCTCTTCCTGCCGCTTTGTGATTCTGGTGAGGCACGGCAACAGGTTGACCAGGTAAGGTCTGTGCCATAAGGGAGAGAGAAGAAGTATACATGAAGTAGAAGCAAAACAAAAATATGCATATGCAAGTAAAAAAAGCACAGATGATACTTTGATGTTGTCCCCACAAAAGCAGCAGACTATAAAATAAGACATGTTGTGGATAATGGTTTAAAAAAAAATGTAAAAATATTATAAGTTTGCATACCTGCATTTCTGCGGTCTGATGAGGTGGGCAAGCTCAGCAAACCTCCATAAAGCTGCCCTCAGACTCCGAGAGGCACCATTCTATTGAGCCACACAAGCACTGATATTACCATGTCTAATATCTGACCGTACTTTCTCTAAAGAAACGTCAAACAATTTCTTTTCACATCTAACACTGGCCTATAGTCTGAGAGTAAAGACATATAAGGTGTATTACAAAATGCTCACTTTACAACCCCATGCCTTACCTTTTTAATTTCTTTGTACAATTCCAGCTGCAGTCTAGGCAAGTTGGAGTCCATCAGTGCCTGAAAATTATCAAAATGAATGATTAACACTACCACCAACAACACCAAACTTATTTTGACAATTTTTGTCATTAATATTCTTATTCATTTGTCCCATCTTGCAGATTTTGCTCACTTTGATTATTTTGTTCAGGCACTCATCGGCTACCATCCGAACATCTGATTCACTGTCATCACTGCAGAGCAGGAACATCTCCATGGCAATGCCAAGCAGTTTCTGAAACTCTGGAGATGTTCTATTCCCAGGACCAGAGAGAGGAAAAGCCAAAAATATATAAATTTTTTCCCTTTCTCAAACTGTTAACCCCCTAGCATAAACTCATAAAACTTAGGTGCAATAAGTTTTTTTTCAAAAAGGACATTACAGAAAAGAAAAATATATATATGTAAAGACGAACATGTCCCCACTTCATTCCCAAAATACAAAAGTGAAACCAAATATCACAGAAATCAGTGAAATCAGATGTAAAATCACTACTGAAGAAGCTCTGGTTGCAAATGACATCACCCTGCACCTCAGACATGCTTTACAGAAAAGCTATCTTACCGTTTATACAGTTAGTGAAGGTGATAGGAAACCCTAAAAGAATATAAAAAGATATGACTCACACCAACACATATTTAGATCAAATAACAAGGAATACCTCAGTGACTGAGCCACAATGTTTTCACATATTGTCAGACAGTGGGTCACCCTGTCCTTCTTTGTGGCAGCTTGCTCCTTTTTTCTGTGGAAGATAAGACAAAATGCAAAAGATGACGTGAGTGTGTGTGTGCACAAAGAAAGACTGAATTTAGGTATCTTGCTTATAGCCAAGGAATGCAGTGATTAAAATAATAACTATAAGTCAGAGCCATCCCCTACAACTGTATTCCTTACGCACTGATCCCATCAATTCACTTCTTTACAAGCTATATAAATGAATTCCTATCCCTGTGTTTCAACCAACAACGGACTAGATCTGTAAAACTTCTTGGAGATGAAGCAAGTGCAGGAAGCCCCGCTATGTTCATCATTCCATTCATAACCGTTTGCATAAGCAGTTTAAATATTATTATGAAACTCAATGTCCTCTGCTACTGAATACACAAAATTACGGCCTTGAAATTGATCCTCCTGACCCTTTCACGTGTTCTTGGCATCAGCCTTCTGTGTTAGCCATCATTCAGCTGTTCTGATCCTAAAATCAGGCTAGCAAACAATCAGATCGCGTTAGGATAGCGAGCATCGCTAAGCAGCGATCTAAAGCATGGCAACAAGTGGACCTAAATGGGCTGAGAAGTATGAATAACACCTTAGCCTCATTCCCAGTTTACGTTTTAGTGCAGCTGACTTAAAGCCATCTATTAAACGTTGGTTATCTACCCGAAATGGACCAACGCTGCTAGCACGATAAGCTAAGGGTCTAGCCTAACGGCTCCTCGCCTCCTATTCTGTCACCGCTGGACAAAAATCAACTTACTGCCTCTGAGCGAGCTCCTCGGCGGTCGGTGGTCCCTGCTGCTGCTGGAATGACTTCAGAGACTCAAAGGCCTTCATCAATTTCTCCATGGTGGCCATTTTAGTAATCTACAATAAGCAAGCTTGCTTGACGAGCTAATATTTACTATGTGAGCTAACTAGCTAGCAGAGTAGAGGCAAGTTAACGTTTGCGCACGTAGAGAGCAAGAGGTGCGTAGTGCGGCGAGAGTGCTAACACTGCTCGCGACAGCTACCACCAGCTCTCCGCCTTGTCTTCTCGGAGAGCGCCACTTATTCTTTCACACTACTATTCCTAAATAAATCAAATGCAGGTTGATAATAAGCCATCTTTGATGCAGCATTGCGTTTTCCCACCAATCACACCAGGAAGTAGCTTGTGTGACAGGTTTACCGAGAGGGGAAGGGTGCAACGTCAGCAGCCAATCAGAGTCCGGATTTTTGTTGAGTGGCTTTAGAAAGAACCAATACGACACTGTGATTTTTTTTCTTTTGTTGTTATTGTTGCAGTCACGAGACCGCTGAAATCTGGAGTGCAGGACAGATTTGTTCAAGTGTAATTTACAAGTATTGACTTTAGTGTGTGCGCTGATAACAGTGGGTGTCAACTGATAAGAGAGCGTAGGAAGGAAAAACAAATGCACTGAAACCAGCCCCTCCTGACACAGTTATTCGATCATTTATTCATTTGTTAGTGCTATGATCTCTGACAAATTGGAAGAAGCAGGTAATGAATGGAACAAAGGTAGGTCTAATGGCATAAACTTTAAGTATTTTACTCCGGATTTCGTTTCTTTTTTATTATTATTATTTTTTTCAGATCAAACTAATTTCAATATTAGACAAATATAACCCAAATGAATACAAAATGCTGTTTAAATGATTATTTCATTTATTAAGGGAGGAAAAGCCACCCAAATCTACCTGCTCCCTAAACCTAATAACTGGTTGTGTCTCCTTTGGCCGCATCAACTACAGTCAAGCATTTATTGGGATAATTGCTAATGCGTCTTTCACAGTGCTATGGAGGAATTATGGCCCACTCTTCTTTGCAGAATTGTTTTAATTCAGCCACATTGAAGGGTTTTTTGTTTTTTAGCGTGAGCGACCTGCTTAAGGTTATGCCAAAGCATTTCAATTGGATTTGAGTCCAGACTTTGACGAGACTGTCCAAAACTCTTTTTTTTTTTTTTTAGATGTGGACTTGTTGGTGTGTGTAGAATCACAGTCCTGTTGACCTAAGTGTGCTTGACTTTCAGGGTTTGAGTTAGTGGCCAGATTCTCTAATTCAGGATTGTCTTGTAGAGAGCAGAGTTCATGATTCCATAAATTACGATAAGTTGCCCAGGTCCTGAAGCAGCAAAGTAGGCCCAGACCATCATACTATCACTACTTTAGAATTTATTCTAATAGGCACCAAATCAAAACTGACTAAAGTTCCAACCAGAAGTCTTTCATTATCCAGTGATAACTGTGTTGGCACACCTTCCCCTCCGGTTAAGAGTCTTGGTGTCATCCTCGACAGCACGGCACATATGAATAATATCACTCAGTCTTCTTATTTTCATCTTCATCATATTAACCGCCTTCGTCCTTCAATCACTCCAAACAGTACCGCCATACTTGTCAATGCTTTTGTTCCATCTCGTTTAGATTACTGTGTGTGTCTGACAAGGTAATCAGCAACACAGGGGCACCACAAGGGACCGTCCTCTCCCACTTCCTCTTCACCCTCTACACCACAGACTTCAGCCACTGCACAGAGACCTGCCATATTCAGAGGTTTTCTGATGACTCTGCAGTGGTTGGGTGCATCAGCAGGGATGATGAGATAGAGTACTGGGCTGTGGTTAACTCCTTTGTCACGTGGTGTGAGCAGAATCATCTTCTGCTCAACATGGCAAAGACCAAGGAACTGATCATGGACTTCAGGAAGACCAGGAAACTCTTGACCCCTGTTTCAATCCAGGGGGTCAGTGTTGACATTGTGGATGACTATAAATACCTCGGAGTACACATTGACAATAAACTGGACTGGGCTAAAAACACCACAGCACTTTACAGGAAGGGCCAGAGTCATCTGTATTTTTTGAGGCGGCTGAGGTCCTTCAACATCTGCCGGACAATGCTAAGGATTTTCTATGAGTCTGTTGTGGCCAGTGCAATTCTCTACGCCGTTGCATGCTGGAGGAGCAGGCTGAGGGTCGCAGATGCCAACAGACTCAATAAACTGATCCGTAAGGCCAGTAATGTTATGGGGATGGAGCTGGACTCCCTTACGGTGGTGTCGGAGAGGCGGATGTTGTCCAAAATAAAGACAATGTTGGATAATACCTCCCACCCACTCCATGACATGCTGGTCAGTCACAGGAGCACGTTCAGTGAGAGACTGAGATTACCAAAAAGCACCACTGAACGACACAGGAAATCATTTCTGCCTGTGGCCATCTCCCTGTACAACGCATCCACTTAACACACTGTATACCGCAATAGCTACACCCTTTTTTGCACACGCTCTTCTTTCTTTAGATGTTGTTCTGGGTTTTTTGGTGACCTTCTGGATAAGTTGTCAATGAGTTCTTGGAGTAATTATGGTAGTCGCATCACTACTGGGAATGTTTACCACTCTTCTAAGTTTTCAACATTTGTGGATAATGTCTCTCACCTTGGTTAGAAATGGTTATGTAACCCTTTCCAGACTGACAGATGTCAGTGACTTTGCTCCTTAATTGTTCTTGAGTTCCTTTAGATTGAAGCACAATGTGTTGCTTTTTGCAATATTTCTGTCTACTTCAGATTGGTTTCTATTTACATGATTTCCTGATTAAGAAGGCTGTGATTTACCAAGGGTAGCATTACCTTTCCACATATGGAGCGTGATGGCAAAATGCAAACTGCATCCAGGACAGAAACAACTCAGTTTTGCTGCTAACACAATTTCGGCTCTTTGCAAGCATCTCAGCAGACAGCATGCTAACGCTTAGATAGCCAACAACCCAGAGTGATGTTAAAGCTGATTGAATATTGACCACAGCCCCAGATATGCTGCTTAGTGATGGTGATGACTTTCAAAGCAGAGCCAATGAGAATCGATAAGGATTTTTAATCCATAAGTGATATCGATAATGGAATTGCTAAATTCTTATGAATTCCCATCCCTAGCTTCATCATGCCTTTAAAATGAAATCATTTAAAAATTGATTTTGTAATTACCTGGGTTATCTTTGTCTTACATTAAAATTTGATGAATGCTGAAACATCTAAGGGTGACAAATATGCAAAAAATAAGAAAAGAGGAAGGGGGGGGGGATACTTTTTTTTCCCCCAGCACTAGATCATTACATTTTATACTCTTCCAATCGATGGCCTTTTATTCACAGTAATAAAACAAAAAACACAGATCAAATAAGTCAAGACACAAGTATTTTTATACAAATGGCAGTGTATTATTTCATAATTACAAATGTCAGATATGGTACAACAACCAGTGATACAACTTGTACAAGAATTAACAATGACTGCAGTGGTTGAACGACATGACTGTACAGATACAAAATAAAGAAGAAAAATCAAGAAGTCCCAGGCCGAGTTTGAAAACCCATAATCCATCCATCATTTCTCCCTTTCTCGAAAATATTACTTAACTGACAAATCTGGACAAAAGAACGTGAAACCCCGCAAAACCTCCCAGCCTGTGTCGGTGGTCATCCCAAAGCTAGACTTGAGTAAACTAAATAACTTGCGCTTCGAAACGTCGCTGGTGAGCGCCATCCCAGTGTTCGGGAAGTGGCTTGACTCACCATCAGAGTCTTGGAGGAAAGGCAGAAGAGAAGGAATGCGCTTTATGAATTCAAAGACTCAGCTGGTCGCCTTGCGATTCATAAAGATGTCCTCAGATACCAGTGAGATATGTTGGCACTAGAAGGTCATAATTTACATATACAAGGAACCTGAAGTATTACAAACTGATACATGCTTGAGTAATAAAACATATGCATTTTTCTAAACAGGCATTACAATGCACTTAGTGCGGACATTCAAAACTGTTGAGCTGTTTAAAGTTCCTTTACGCAAAGGGATTTCTCTAAGAATGGACGGAAGGATAAAGAGGCTGAAAAAAGGCAGGATGTCAAAAATTAACTTGGTTATTGGCACATTTAATAAAGGCTGTCAGTCTTTCTCTACTAAATTCTTCAGATAACAAAGAAATTCTAATTTAGTTTATGTCGCTTTTGGTATCACTGGCAAAAAAACAAAATAAAAACAAACCAACAAAAGTTTAAAGACACTTTTCCCATAGTCATTGTCAAAACACACCATTAGTGCAATGGAACGAAAAACAGAATTTCTTCACTGCTATATGGAAGGTGTAAGAGTAAAGATGGTCAAAACAATGATAGAGTCATGGGTGGTGAACACAGTTTAGTTTCCTTGTGAGAATGAGTGAATCAGTTACATGTTAGAAATACATAATTTACAAGGTTTTTGAGGCTAAAGAGCTAAAAGGCTAAAATCTACAGAGGCAAGCAAAATCAGCTTCAAATGTGCCTGAGAGCAACAACAAACGAAATAAAGACATTAAGAAACTCAATGACAAGAAGCCGGCGACAGCTAGATGCACCCATCTGATTCCTGATAATGGAATGTGCAACAGGGGACAAACTCTTAGAATAAGCCACTTCTCCAAATTAGGTAATTACATAGGGGACCTATATGTGTGCCACTTTAAATGTATACAGTTTCAAAAGTGTTAGGAATTGAATCAAGCTCCTACATGATTCTGAAGCGCTGTATTGACAAAATGCAGACTTTGCTTTTCTGTAGAAAAAAAAATTGATTAATCATTTAGGTTATACACATAAAACTAACATGTGCAGGTGGGGTATTCACAGCATTAAAAACAGAAGGTGGAAGTAAACAGCAACTGCCTCCAAAGCTAAATTCATAAAATGGGTCTGAAATGCCTCAGAAAAAAGCAAATGGTGAACATGTTTGTTTGTTTTTTTATATATATAAATGGGGAAAGTAAAGAAAATGTATTTGCTCTTGGCTGATTAACTTGGAAGGAAACAGGGCTGTAGGAAAATGTAAAACAATCTTGTTTCTGCAATTCAGAACTCAACTGATTGTTAATTTCTCGGCATCTGCGCACATGAGCAACTTTCTCAGGTCATTCCTGAGAGAGCAACATCCAAGCTCTGAATATAGTAGTCAAAGGTGCCCATCATCAGTAACAAATTCTACATGTATCTCAAACAGTTATAGCTAGGGAGGATAAATGGAGGCCAACTAGCGATCAGCCAAGCACAAAGGCCAAAGACGGCTGACATCTGAACCAGCTGATCAGGCGCAAGAGTTTTTGTTGTCGTTTCTTTTTTAAAGAAGCAGTTGTCAGCTGCAGGCCAGGTCTATGTTACATTTCCAACATCGCCTCCTTTATCATCTGTCTTCCTGTTCCAACTCAGTCAAATGTGTCCAAACACCCAGAGGCTTTCTGGTCTGCTTAAAACCATATGCATGCTAAACAATTCAAAACAACTGGACACAGTCAGAAAAGGAAATAAAAGCCAGAGAACACAGCAAAGAAAAAAAGACGAGGAATAGAGATAAATCACCCCAAAAATATTCAACCTAAGTGAATAATGTAACAGACTTTTACTCAATAGCTGTGCATCTAAAAATTAATGTTCTGAGCTTTTGCAGCTCATGAAAAAAAGATTTCTAGAGAGGTCCAGTAATGATGGGGATCAGGCTTCATGTTACTGCAAATGGCCTCCACCATATCATATTTACTATTTAACTCTTACACGTGCTAAATAAACCACAATTAGGAGTAAACTCGCCACCTCTGCTAGAACTGGGTCGGTACAGGCACCTAGAAGACAGTTCACTACACGGCCACCTGCATAACTGGGCTGAAGAGAGGGATCAGATTACCTCAACCAATTTAAATACACAGGGGCAGTAAGTCCTTGAAACAGACAGGAAAAGTTAAGCAGTGTGGCATTAACACAGCAACGGTAGTCTAGATTCATTTTTAACCCCGTTTCATTAGAATCTACACACTTCATTTAGAACTACCTGAGCCTTGAGGCATTTGGAGGCTAGGGTTAGTTTGAAACCAGGCAGAGCTGATGTACTAAAAACATGTCACGCTGGCCAAATCAAAGACAAAATTACAGCTCACAAGAAAACAAAAAGGCCTTATGCTACATTGAGAAAATAAAAAGACTACTGGTACTGTGCTCCTTAAAAACAAAACAAAAAAAAGCTCCCCAACACACTTTATCCATACTCATTCCAAAAGAAAATAAAAAAGGAAATAAAAATGTAAATGTATGCATTCAAGTGGTACTTTTATGGCTTTTTGTACAATACAACCTTTAGTGAAAATATACATCTAGACATAAATTCAAGTACAAATGTACAAAATCTTTAAACTCATACTTTTTTCTTTAATTATAATACACTTTTAATACAGCTCATAAATACAGGTCAACATTCACTGAGTTCCTAAGATTTGCGCTCGGTTGGAGTTTGTGGAGAAGTTCTGCGGCGGAAGGGTGCAGGTGAAGGGAGTGGTTTAAAGTCGCGAGGGCCCTTCAGTCTCGTCATCGCTGTAACTGCCCTCAAAACAGATCTGGGAAGGAGTAAAAGTGAGGATATATCACTAACATTGGAAACCTGCATCGCTGCACCAGCTCACATGTGCAAGATGATGTCACCCTTGCCTGTAACCCTCACTTAACCACATTAGATGTGGTTTTTCGGTAGGGCCAAAGCTGGAATTAGTAAAATACTCAACTGCAAGCGAGTTAGAAGATGACATACTGCAAGACATGCAATTCAACGTATCCATAATAACCAGAATAGAAAGTGGGACTGCTATGTAAATGTGTGCTGTTAAAGCACAAGCTCTCTCTAAAGATGTGAGCAGGCATCTTTTACTGCAAAGAGATGGCTGATCTTTGACTGATGTTCATTTTCTGAATCCAAGAGGGACCAGAGAACAGTGTCTGCAGTCTTCATCTCAGTCTTCTATGATCCTGACAGCTTCCACTAATAAGATAAGTTGGCCTGGAAGTAACCTGAAAGTCTAAAACAGGTCAGGAAGGGAAAAAAATCTGTAACTCTCATTCTCCTTATTATCTCTCATGTTCAGTGCAGCTACTTTTCCACATAGGGCCAGGCATATTTGGATGACTTTTTTTCCCACGATTTAAAACCAGAATTTTTGTATTTACTCTTGTTAAAATTTGTTTGATAACCTGAAACACCCAAGTGTGATGAGTATACAAAAAAAAAAAAAAAAACCCAGAAGACATCAGGAAGGGCGCAAATACTTTTTCATGACTTGATACACTATATACACACAATATTGCCCCACCTAAACCATGGGACCCTAAAGGGCAGTAAGGGATCACGTATCTTCTTATTCAAATCTCTGGGATCAAACAGAAGTTGTGACAAAAAAGGTAGGAATCTGTGTGAAATTACAAGAATTCAAGGGAAGTTTAAAGCACAATATAAGGTCCAGTAATAACAAACAGGAGGGACATAGTGAAAATACCCTGTAAGCTGAACAATCCTGCAAACAAACATGCTGTTAGAATCATTTATCATCACTGAATTTACATCACTATTAGCACATCCCCTAAGCACAAATCACCCCTTAAGAATATGCAAAGCTTTAGTGAGGAAGGGTTACAAAGAGAAGACGGGCCTTATTCAAACAAAGTTTCACAGCTTAGAGATAATATTTCAACATGCTGAGTTTGGATAAGGCCTTGGGAAAAAAAAGAAGCAAGGAAAGTAGGAAGAAAGGAAGTACCTTAGCCCCCACCCCCTCGCACAGTTGCCGGAGCACTAGCACTTGCCTCTCTTCTGAACAGGCGGTAGAAGAAGCCTCTCTTTGGTGGAGGGTTAGGCCGGTTCATGTCCAGGTCTGGGCACAGTGTCCCGTCTGTCTCGTAAACGTTGATTTCTTTGAAGCACTCCATCTCGATCATCTACACACACAAAGAGAGTGTGAGTAATTAAACCTCAAACAGGTGGAAATTAGTTAGTAGTCAAATCTGCTGCAAGGAATCTTTTGTCTTTTGAGATGCTCCCTGCTAATAAACACACACATAAAAATTAATATGTTGAACATTTTGAAAATAAAGTCTAAATTTCAAGGTTAAAGCCAAAAATGTATTTTGAAAAAAGGGGAAATGTGGAGATTATCGTTGTTGCTGCAAGACAAACTGCCATGTTTGCTATACCCTGTACAAAACGCAATGTTTAGAGCACCCAGTTAAACAAATTGATTGGTCGTCTCGTGATATAAAATACATCCACTTTATTGCACGAAGGTGTAACCATCGATAACCTTGCATCTGTCCATTGCCAGCCCTTTCCTTTTGTCCGCTCTTTCAGGTTGTGTTTGTCCGTCGGACCAGATGCAGCTTTTTGCACCATCTTTTCATCGTCCTCATATTTATCTCCACACTTTATGTGCTAAAAGAGAAATCATTTCTTTCTTGGTTACAAGAAAGGGCGAAGGTGGCTCAAGAGTTGGGAGTTCGTCTTGTAATCGGAAGGTTGCCGGTTCGAGCCCCGGCTCGGACAGTCTCGGTCGTTGTGTCCTTGGGCAAGACACTTCACCTACCGCCTACTGGTGTTGGCCAGAGGGGCCGATGGCGCGATATGGCAGCCTCGCTTTTGTCAGCCTGCCCCAGGGCAGCTGTGGCTACAACTGTAGCTTGCCTCCACCAGTGTGTGAATGGGTGGATGACTGGATGTGTAAAGCGCTATACAAATTTGCCATTTACAAAAACCAATTCTTGAGTATGATTTCACTAACTCAGAGGGTACAGAAACTGCGGCAGTTTGCCTTGAAGCAAAGACTGTAATCTCCACATTTCAACTTTTTTCTCAAAATAAAATTACAACTTTAATCTTGAAATTTCAGCTTTATCCTCAAATTGGTCGTTAATATTTTTTTCTTATCGTGGCCTTAATACTCCTTCGTAGGAGTGACTGTCATTCCCTCTCCATTCACGTTGGACATTTAGGACATAACTGAACACCTGCACTTACACACATGCGCCAACTTCACATGCAATGTACACTTATTATTACTCTGTCTTCCAAATTCATCTTAAAGCAGAGTGCACATCATTTATGCAGGTGTTTCTATGTGCTGTGGGTGTAAACAATGACATCATCTCAACGGCCTGAGCTCGCAGTACCTCGTTCTGCCAAGGGATGGAGACACTGCCTGTGACAAACTTGGAATAAAAGTCGTCATCTGTGGGGTCAAGGTTCACGCCTTTGACAGTGGAGAACTGCTCAATGTCCAGGACATCTTTACAGTACACAGCTCGAGGCTAACAGAGAAAAAAAGAAGGAGAGCATTGGAATGACTCAGTAATGTCTGAATGATAAGGGAAACGCTAAACCAGACATACAGTGGGGCAAAAAAGTATTTAGTCAGCCACCGATTGTGCAAGTTCCCCCACCTAAAATGATGACAGAGGTCAGTAATTTGCACCAGAGGTACACTTCAACTGTGAGAGACAGAATGTGAAAAATAAACCCATGAATCCACATGGTAGGATTTGTAAAGAATTTATTGGTAAATCAGGGTGGAAAATAAGTATTTGGTCAATAACAAAAATACAACTCAATACTTTGTAACATAACCTTTGTTGGCAATAACAGAGGTCAAACGTTTACTATAGGTCTTTACCAGGTTTGCACACACAGTAGCTGGTATTTTGGCCCATTCCTCCATGCAGATCTTCTCGAGAGCAGTGATGTTTTGGGGCTGTCGCCGAGCAACACGGACTTTCAACTCCCGCCACAGATTTTCTATGGGGTTGAGGTCTGGAGACTGGCTAGGCCACTCCAGGACTTTCAAATGCTTCTTACGGAGCCACTCCTTTGTTGCCCGGGCGGTGTGTTTTGGATCATTGTCATGTTGGAAGACCCAGCCTCGTTTCATCTTCAAAGTTCTCACTGATGGAAGGAGGTTTTGGCTCAAAATCTCACGATACATGGCCCCATTCATTCTGTCCTTAACACGGATCAGTCGTCCTGTCCCCTTGGCAGAAAAACAGCCCCATAGCATGATGTTTCCACCCCCATGCTTCACAGTAGGTATGGTGTTCTTGGGATGCAACTCAGTATTCTTCTTCCTCCAAACACGACGAGTTGAGTTTATACCAAAAAGTTCTACTTTGGTTTCATCTGACCACATGACATTCTCCCAATCCTCTGCTGTATCATCCATGTGCTCTCTGGCAAACTTCAGACGGGCCTGGACATGCACTGGCTTCAGCAGCGGAACACGTCTGGCACTGCGGGATTTGATTCCCTGCCGTTGTAGTGTGTTGCTGATGGTGACCTTTGTTACTTTGGTCCCAGCTCTCTGCAGGTCATTCACCAGGTCCCCCCGTGTGGTTCTGGGAACTTTGCTCACCGTTCTCATGATCATTTTGACCCCACGGGATGAGATCTTGCGTGGAGCCCCAGATCGAGGGAGATTATCAGTGGTCTTGTATGTCTTCCATTTTCTGATGATTGCTCCCACAGTTGATTTTTTCACACCAAGCTGCTTGCCTATTGTAGATTCACTCTTCCCAGTCTGGTGCAGGTCTACAATACTTTTCCTGGTGTCCTTCGAAAGCTCTTTGGTCTTGGCCATGGCGGAGTTTGGAGTCTGACTGTTTGAGGCTGTGG
>NC_137948.1:9466733-9524233 GCF_963969265.1 Rhamphochromis sp. 'chilingali'
TAGTTTGTTCCAGATGCGTCAGGCAGTCCACTGTGCATATGCGAATGAACAGAAATCACTCCTGTAAACTAGATTTTTCGTTGATAGGTATATTCTAAATATGACATCACTCCAGATGTGCACGGTTTACTCTATTTTTTTTTTTTCTTTCAGCAAATGGAACTGTCCTTTTTGGCGCAGTGGTGATGTATCCGCGTCTGATCGCTTGTTGCTTATTTAAAACAAACAGCTAACAACATGTAACAAATGTTCCGTATAAGACATCCTTTAGCAACAGTTTCCTGCAGCCCATCTTCAGCGTTTTTGTTGCTGAGAAAAATCTCTGAAAACGGAATTTCATCTAATCCGCTCCAGTCTACAAATTCTATGCTGTTTTTAATTAACGCAGAATGACGATGACGGTGCAGTTTACTTGCAAACTTACTTACTTGCAGTGCAGCCAGGTAACGTCCGTAAAACACTCTTCCCCAAACCACAGTACTGACGTCATACAACACATCTGCTTGCAGTTTCCAAATAGCATCTATTTAAATAATATGACCCATTATTTTAACGCAGATCAAGAGCGAGCCCTGCGTTTTTCTTGTGTTAAACATGCGTATAACACAATGAGAAATTTGTATTTGAAAATAAATATGTTATGCATAAAATGTAGCAGGCTGCACGAAATATAATTAGAGTTAGATTTCCAAGAAAACTGTTTTAAATAATATCTAGGGTTACTCGGACTGGTTGATTGTTATTTGTTCTGTTTGGTAAAGTGTGTATATATAAAGCCTGGTCAAACAGGATCCGACTGACAGGCCTTTGCTGCCCTCTGCTGTCAAATAGCGTTACATTGCAAGCAAACTGGACTACCGAACCGTATTAACTGCCACAGTGTTTTTATTCTAGTGTGTTTAAAAATTTTAGTGCGGCACATTCACAGTGGTGTTATTATCGTGATTTGTGGCAGAGCAAGATCATTATAAGAATGATTTATAAATAGGGCCTAGTTAAATGTGTTCATTTTGGTATTATACTCTTATCATGGACCTAAGGTTTTGTTGTTTGAACTTTGAATTCCAGTTTGCTATTAAGAATTCTTTTGTTTAGTGTTTTTAGTTGAATGACTTGACTTTAAGGTGTGTCTAGTAATGCATCTGTCCTTAGTCTTAAGTTGCACAGTATGGGGTAATGGCAAGAAAGAACAGTGAAATAAAAAGTAGAAATTTACATTTAGAACAAGGGAAGAGCAAGTAATCCTCATCAGATTGAGAATAAATCTCACTAGATTAATGGTACTCCAACTGGCTATTGAGCAAGTACTAATTTCATATAGTTGGTACAAAGAAGCATGAAGAGAGATGGGGGTAGTCATGCAAGGATTAGGTTTCGGGATATCAATATTAGCGATGTGCTCATGTGTGGGGACTCAACAGTGGGAGGAAACTACTATTTAGGTAGGGACATGTCTCCATTTTGAGCTTTAGAAATATATATATTTATATGCACTTCTCTGATCTATTAATCTAAGGTGTTTGGAAAGAAAAGCGACTGGACTTCTTTATGTTTCTTGAAGATGTTTCACCTCAAATCCAAGAAGCTTCTTCAGTTCTAAGACCAAATGGTGGAGAGTCCCAAGTATTTAAGCCCTAGTGAGATACCTGGGACTTTCCACCATTTATGTGTTTATATGTATTAGCAAAGTTATTGCTAAGGTCTGAGATAATGCATAGCTGTAACTTTGATAATACATATAAACACATATTGTTGTGAGCAGTAATTAAGGCTTAACAGATTAGACAGCTTCTCTTTTTTAATATTATTAGAAACTGTTCACAGTAAAGGTCCAGTTAACTGGGAAGGGACACTGGCTCACTGTTGATGGTATCTTAGTTTTGAACATTACACAGAGCATTACACTGCAGGCATTTAACTTTACTAATTATAGCCATGGACTCTAAATCAAAACATCCTGGATTTGCTCACTTAGGACACCACATTAAATTATTATGACATTTAATAGCAAGAGTATATATGTATTGCAGGTACTTCTGCAGTGACATTCCAAGAGGAAAAAGATTGGCAAATCTGACTGCAGTATGACAGTTAGATGGATAAATATCCAAGAACAAGTCAACAAACAAAACATAAGACGGGATGGAAAAGAAATATAAAATGCATACATTAAAAATATGCATCAAAATAATGGAAAGATGATCAAAACCATGAAAAGTTTCCTGCGTGACCATTTAATAATCTGATTGTACTGGGAGCAAATGATTAGCCTACTTCTAATCTTTATTATGCTATAGGGTGAGTCTACAGGCAGAACAGTGAACTCTGAACAGTGACATTTCAGATACCCATAGCTGCATTTGTGATATCCATTTGTGATTTCACATATCTACATTTTAGTCATTACCAATCATAATTTTAATACGAGATATCACAAATGAAAAAAAATTATATCTGTTATGACTGTGCAAAACTGTCATATCCCAAACAAGATGTAATTAGTGCTTGTGTTGTTCCTAAAACAAGTGACTTTCAGATTGAATTTACTTTCTGTATTCTGTTTTACTACTTTTAACCTCTTAACACTCATCAGGTCACTTGAGTGTCATCTAGGGTTAGGGACAGGGTTTGAACTGTGTTAACATCCTTCATTTTAGACCCCTGTTTTTCCATCCATCCCCATCCATTTTCTGCTGCTTAACCATGCCTAGATTGACAAGACAGTAGTTTAAGCAGAGAAGCCCAGACCTCCTTCTGCATGGCCACCACCACCACATACAGCTCATCTGAGGGACACAAAGGTGTTCTCAACCTACCTGACAAATATATTCTCACCAGCATATCCTGGGTTTACCTGGGAACACCCTTCTGTTAGGACATGCCTGGAACACCTCACTTAGTACATGCTTAGGACACATGTTAGTCATGTGCATGAATCACCTAAGCTGGGTCTTTCCACTATATCGCCATCTTATCATGATGGAAGGATTTGTGTGCCCTAGTAAGTTATGTTGTCAGGGTATTTGCCTGTGTGGGGTCTCAGGTAAATTGGTCCTTGCTGAGGGGCCAGATGACGAAGAACTCACAATACCCCTATGAAGAAAACATCACCTAATGTAGGGCCTCTAGGCAGAGGTCCTAGATATTTTTCTTATTTTGGCTGTTCCCTTTATGAGACACTACAGCAGATCATCTACCAACACTCATCATCACATATATTAGGCTTCTCTGTGGTCTTATTAGCTATTACCAGTAATCTCTACAGTCTAAAAAAAGTCCCTACTCTCACCTCCACACTCCTGGCTTCTCCCTCACTGCCTTTGAACAAGCATTCTTCCGCTCTCAGTCTTGATGATCCACATATTTTGTTAGGTAAAGATTTTGGACCCAACCTTCCCCATTTATATCAGCTTGGGACCAGCACTAGTAGTACACCAGCTTGTGGCTTCAGCCCCCGTTGCCTGGCCCTGGAGGCCCTAACAGTTCAGTCCCTGGTTATTGTAACTATCCAATGGAATATGAATTTTCCTGTGTGTCAAAAACAAAACGACACCTCCAAAAGGCCAGAAAATTTGTAAAATCAACATTTAGGAAAGGTTAACATCTTATAGTTTCAAAAGAGCTTGGAAAGAGAGTGAGTACCACGACCTGAATGATTGAGAACCTACACACACATCTTATAGTTTCTGAAAATTTGCCTATTTAGCATGTTTCAGAAACAAAAATCAACTCTAATCCTAGAATGAATGCCAATGAGCTGATGGAAATCAGGACTTTAACATCACCGAGGTTACAACCAATACATTTTCAAGGTTAGGGGTTGCAATAAAGGTAGTTATTACCTCTTTTTTATGCAATTTTCACCTGTTTGACACACCCAGTATAGAAGTTGCATATGCATATTAGACTTGCTTAGCATATTGCTAAAATCAAATATTATTATTATTATTATTATTATTATTATTATTATTATTATTATTATTATTGAATCGTTATGTTATATTATTTTTTTCTAAATTAATTAATTAATTTGTTATAAAGTGAAGCCTAATTCAAGTGGGGTCACGTGTTTGTGCCACGGCGCTTGATGGTCCCGCCCCTCTGTGATAGACAGAACTTAACGCCGCCCTCTGAATGTCTCATAACAGCAGCTGGCAGCAGAGAGCGAGACAGCAGGGAGCAGGCAGGGCACGGACAGCTATTACATACCTGGCTTTGCAGAGTACTCGTCACCGCTTCGCCCACAGCTTTCTGTCAGAATATACACTTTTTCCTGCGACTTGCACGCAGCTCAAGGCGCATGCTCAGAGTAACCGACGGCGCATTTGTTTTATTCAGGAACTCAGAGGTGAGTACAGTAACGCCAACCGCAGCTGAACAAAGTGAAATCTGCTCCCACAGTTTCAAGTCTTCGTGTTTTTGTGTCAAAGCCAGCTAACGCGTTAGCTGTGCCTGGACCACCTCTGGCTGCCCTTCGCATCAATGTCAGATAAAGAAGAGCTGGACGGAGGCGGTTTGAGCGGAGTGTTAGCTAGCCCCGTAGTCCGGTGGTAAATAACGGGATGTTGTTCGGTAACCCCGCGAACGAGATGTTCTAGCTTGTCGAGATACTTTTACATTAGGTTCAGAGAATCTGTGAGTATTCACCGTTGTTTTCTCTGACTGCGGAGTTAAAGAAAGAGCTGGCGTGATTTCTTCGCCAAAAACAAGTGACAGTTAGCTTCACCCGCTGTACAGTTGCAGTACTCGTTGATCCACGCTCTCTCTCCAAGACTGAGCATAGGAAACAAAGCCTGCTCTAAGTTATGTTTGCTTTTCAGCTGCTGTCTGCAGTACTGTTGAGTTGACCAGGTTTTCGTAATGCTTAGCTGTGGATTTTTGCAAGCCAGAGCTTCCTTCTGACCCCATAGGACCCATTTCACAACATGGGCAATTAAGATAGAGCTAAGAAAGCAAACAAGCTGTAAAATAACAAAAAAGTGATTTGTCTACCAGTTGTGTCCATACTTGTTTTTAAATACGAACAGTTAAAATAAGGTTTCAGATGAAATCAGCTGAAGCTTTTGTTTTGTGTTCTGTGAAGCTGCACACTGATTGCAGTGGTTTTTGTTTGTTTTTTATGTCTGTGGCCCTGTTGACAGTTCTTTGCCTCAGCATGTGATTCTCATTTGCTTTTGTGCTGGCACTAAGAAGAAGAAAGCTGATCTCTACCCTTCCTTCCTGCAGCCTCTCCAGCAACAGTACAGGAATGACAGCATGTCAGCATAAGAGGAAAAAAACACACAACACTGGCCTTTTAAGCTAAAAGACAAAACCAGAAACTAGGCTTGCATTCCACTGGAGCATAAATCCACAAGACTTCCCATATGTCTCTTTTTTTAGGTCTCAGCTTTTTTGCTTGCAATCTGATGTTATAACCAAATAAGGACCCATTCATATTCTGACTACCATGATCCCCATGTTAAACTGTATCACATGTCTTTGTTTTATCTCTCATTTTAATCTGGCTTGAACTTTTACATACAGTAGGTCCTCACCCTCCACTGTGTAATCTAATCCTAGTTTGATAATTACACAGGAAACACCATAATTAGGCGATGATAACCAAACTATCAGGATATTGGTTTGGCTCCTTCCAAGTTTTAAACCACTCAATTTCTACAGGTTGGAACTTGATTAGCTCATCCACATAATCCCATTTCTAAAGTCTAAAGGACAAAGTGTGATTGAATTATATTTCTATTCACCACAGACTTTGCTGCTTCTAATGGGGGTTTTTCCCTCTTTTGTTGTCTGATCAACACGGATATTCAGCAACTTACATTTAGGCCTTCTGTGTCTCTTTCTTCTTGTCTCTAGAGACTGAACAGTTAGAAAGATGACCACTTCATGGAGTGACAGACTGCAGAACTATGCAGACTTGCCCGCCAACATGGACGGCCTTACAATGAAGAAGTACAGGAGGGAGCCCTACCACAGGTATGAAACATCCACAAGGGACACACTGACATTTCACAGCATAGATTAAGCAGCCAGACAGAGACTACTGTGGAAAAAACAAATAAAACTCCTGGACTGATGATTTTGAATTATGAATAGAAATGAAAGTAAATGAATGATAGTTTTCAGGAAGATTTGAGCATTTGTAATTTGGGGCTGTCAGCGCAACATAAAGAATATACTGCTTGTAATATAAGGATTAATAGTGCTCATAATTCAGCTTTCATTCAGAGGTTAAATCTGCAGGTAATAATAAAATATTGTGGACGTCCATTCTGTAATATGAAAACTAATAATATGCAGTTTCTGTTTGTTAAAATGATGGATTGTATGGCCACCCACCACAGAGGCGTTTACAGAATGAATTGCATAGTTATATACAGAACCACAAAGGAATCCAGGGCCGCTCTGTGATACAGACATCAGGACACTAAAGAAACTACCATTATTAATTTCGGACAGCTTATATTTGTGTTTTTTGTTTCCTTTTTATTTCCAATTTGTCATCAGCGAGTAGTCAAAGAAATTGAGTTAAATTTCCTTTGTTTCACGAGTGTGTTTGTTTGTTTCAGCTTAGCTTTTATTGCTTGGAAATGTTTAGTTTAGTTTTGTTTTATTTTTCTCAGTTTCAGTGTTAGTTCTAGTCTTTGGTTATTATAATGTAGGTCTGCTTTTAAAGGACAAATTTATAAAGTTCAGATCAGTTATTACAATACAGGATTTGACTCACAGCTATGTACATGTGCCTCATACTTAATGTGTTTAGGAATTTGAAACTAAAACTAAAGGTATTGCCTCTGTGTCTTTATTTTGTAATGATGTTTTTCTCTTTAGTAAGAAACATTGTTTCTTTAAGGTTTTTTTTTAATGTATTTGGGGTTTTTTGTATTTCCGTTAAGAATTGATTGATTGACTAATTTATTTTTTACACCAACAGTAACATATAGTTATTTTAAGTAACTATAACAACGATAACTCAAATCATGACTTAACCAGTTGAGTTGTGTTGGGTGGTCTTTGGATTCCCCAACAGTTTATGACAGTAGCTTGTTACTATTTATTTCACCATGGCAAAGCATGTCATACATTTTAAAAATATACTAAAGTGCGTTTCTTAGATTTTACATTGTGTATCACTTATTGTCATTATAACAGAGTGACTGACTAATCTGTGATTATATCTGTGATTATCCTGTTAGCGTGCTGTGTTTTCCAGTTTAATTCCCGTCTTATTTTACTTGTAGTCTGCCATTGGTGCTCAGCATGTACTAGGCTATGTCTCTTTGTCACTTCGACTGTGAAGCAGGCTGTGCTGCCTTAGATGTTTCATAGAATTGATTGTGACTGGGGTGTGGTCTTTGTAGCTGTTATGCAAAATTTTTCACTCATGAAACATCAGCAGAATGACAAGACCCACGGGCTAAATGGACGACTCGAGATCCAGATATGCTCAGCATAATAAACATGTAGTTGGTTTTGCAGGGATTTTATGGCTTTGACTTTATAGTAAGTAGCTTTATTGACCATTAATATATCTTTTCACTTATAAACATCCTTGTTCCTTTACCTGCTTGTAGTAAAGTCCGTTCAGTTATACTGACATAATCAGGGGTTTATTCCCTGTCAGAGCAATAAAATGAGTGTTTCTTTTCAATGTTTAACTCTAAGGCATGTTTACAATGGGTACTGCTTTTCTTCCATGCTATTATATAATATGCAGTGCTCACAAGGTTTATGAAACCATCACTCATTTGTTTGTTCTGCATGTGCTGCTGGGGAATAAATCAACCAGTTCATGAACCAGCAAAGGGTTACACATGCAGTGCTAAGTGAAAGTTCAAAGGTGCTCTTTGAAACAATGTGACAGAAGTTCTTGGTCAGTGAAATCATTACTGATTTAAGCGTGACCTTTTGTTTATCTTACAGACTCACAAAGGCCTTTCCAAAAAAAGTAAGAGCTCAGCCGAAACAGTGCACTCTGTGTATATCACATTGCAGGGGGCTGATGGCTCTGCCCAGTGCAGATAAACGTTCGAGTCACTGTCTGCATGAGATTAAAGCGCAGTGGAAAAAATCTGGCTGATTGTTCTTCAGCTGCGCTCAGATGGAGTAAAAGTTATTAAGGGATTCACTTGTAGGTGCTATTTGAAGCAATACTGATGTCAGCAGGGCCAAAGTCAAGGCTGACTACAGTAATTGATCTTAGGAGGGGCACGCTTTATCATTTATGGCCGTTCTTTACTACCCCTCCCACAGGCATCTGGCAAGAGGTTACATCATAATGGCACCAGCAAAACAGAAATAGAAAAGATTTAAACATTAAATCCTTTGTTCATCCCTGCGAAATGTTGACTGTATTTGTTTTGGCTGATGAGGAGCACATCCTATTTTGATGAGCCAGTGTTAAATGTTAAATGTCAAAATAAGGCCATAATAGGCTCATTTTTTATAAGCAACTAAATATATAAAATAAATATAGATGATCAAATTTGATATAGCATTTTGATATTTGAGTACACGTTTTTCAAGTTTAAAAGGTCGTTAACCTGAATTTGCAAATCAGGTTTTTTTTTTTTTGGTTTTTTTTACAGGTGATCAGTTTGAGATTCAGTAGCGCTTAATTTCATCTACAAAATTTATTTATTTGTAAGAAAGGATTTACATTAAAAAAAGAAAGAAAGTAAAAAGTACTATTAACTTTGTTAACAGTTACAGCATAAACATATTTAATTAAATTTTTATTTGAATAAAGAAGTCTAAGGATATTTGAAGAGGTAATTTTCTGTTGAAAATCACAACTGGCAGTTTTCACGGCCACAAAAATGAATTTAAAAAATAACCAGTAGTTGTAGGCCAACGACAAATGTGTATATTCAACCAGATGTGAGTAATGGGAAGCAGCTGTAGCTTGTGGCACTGGCGTGCTTGATTCTACCCGACTTGTGATTGTTCTAGATGTCTTTGAGGGCCCACAAACATCATGGTTCACAACAACCCTGACTGACAGCACACAACAACAGAGAATGACGCAGAATGGCCACAATCATTTTTGCAACAAGTCAGAAAATTTCTGAATGGCAAGACAGCAAAGAGAGAGAGGGAGGGGGGCTTTGTTTGTGGGTCCACTGTTGCCCTGCGTTGCTGGAGCAGTGTCAGACCACCGGAGAGTCAAACCGAGGTTTAATTTCACACAGAATGCATTGCCAGTCGTGTCGTGGACTTTGCTCTAAATGGGAACTTGTTCACTATGGAGCCGCTGCCAGGTATTTCACAACTGATTTAGACGTTGGTGAAGATAAATAGACCATTGTCACAGAAAAATGAGAAGATTAGATGCCTTGCAGTTTTAGACTTGTGTATCAGTTCACCCTTGTTTTTAATTTAGTGTCATTCTTGATTTTTCTGTTGGTCTGATACATATTTCGGTTCTTGTATGATTAAATATTGACTTGTATAGAATTTCAACTATGTCACAGCTGTAGAAGATAAGTTATATAGGTCTGTGCTAGCAGTCAGAGTTACGCAGACAGTGTGTGGCTGTATTTTCTGTGTCTACGAAGCGCTGGTTTTCATCGTGGCCACTTTATATTAAAGTATTTTAAGATATTATCAGAACTAATTATGTGTATTAATTTACTATTATCGTTAAGGAACACGCCAGCAAGTAGATCTCATAAAATACGCTCTAGAGAAACAAACAACTTGTAATAATGAAAGTATCAAAGAACCATCATCCTCGCATGGTATTTCCAGTACATACAAAGATGAAGTGATCTGAAATGGATATTTAGTTCTCATTTTCATTACAGCACCTAAAATGTAGTTAATTATGTGTTATATATTGGTGTTTAATAAGGCTGAAATGACTTGGTAAGCTCTTCTTAAGTACTTGTCATAAGCTGCCTTTTGGCTTCTTAAGGCTCTGTACCTAACACAATAACAGAATTTATTCTTTTACACTGTGTGGTAATTGCCAAATTTGGAGTAGTAGTAGTAGTGGTAGTAACTTCATCTTTTTTTTCTGACCTTTAGATTAGACACTCAAGGACACCCAACAGTAAACAAGATTTGTCCATGTTAGAACTTATCATATTTTCATTTTATGATTTATGTGGATAGAATAATTTGAAGTAATGAGACTGTACAGAAAATCTGAAAGAATAGGGCTATAGCTATCAGTCAAATCTATAAATCACCTATATCATTGTTTATTTGGTGTAGTCTTTTTTTTTTTTTTTTTTTTTGGCAAACAAACTCAAACTGCAAGCTCATAGAGGTGACACCGAGGTTTGTAATCATAACTGTACAAAAGAATGCAAAAATAAGAGTTACACTCTTATTTTTGTGTTTTTTACATTTGCTTTATGTATTTTTCTAGATTTGATTTTCACAGTTATTTTAACACCTCAGTCTATGCATGCACAGTGAAATGCACTGAGTCTAAATTACCTGACTTGATAAAATGTAAATCTATAGATGTACCTTTTGATAAAATTTAAAAGTTGTACTTGGAAGAAAAAATGATAGTTGTTGGATATGTATATGTGGGATAACATTCTTCTTTTTCTCACTTGGGGCAACTGCTATGAGTCATAATTTGTTGCGGATGATTACATAAAATTTACAAAAACCTTTTCCCCCCAGAATCTTTGTCAACAGAAGCTTGGCAATGGAGAAGATTAAGTGCTTTGGCTTTGATATGGATTACACTTTAGCAGGTAAGCTAAATACACAGTCACACAATCAATTACAATCAGTCATAATCAGATCAGAGTTTGGATAATCAGTTAACTAATGAAGTGAGTGATTGGAGGGAAAAAAATGCCTATTTATCATTTGAAAAAGAGATTTCACAGTACTATGCAGTCCTATTATAACAAATTATACCCTAAATGGTTCCTGGACTTAAGACTGTAAATAGCGTCCAGGTGCTAATCGGATACAGTTGATTAATTGATCATCAGCAAGTGGGACCACCTCTGTAAAAGCAGACGTTTTGGCAGTTTTCTGGATTGAACAATTGACATGTGTTATCACAATGCCACAGTTTTCCCAGGAGAGGACCCCACAAATTTACCCCAAGTTCTGACAATGGAAAGAAAATTTTAAAACCAAATTAAAAAAAAACAAACCCCAAAAACCCAAACAAACAGAAAATCAACACAAGACTTCTAGAACAATGACATTTGAACAGATGACACCAAAGTGGAGCTCTTTGACTATAATGCACAGTTTGAATACCAAGTACAGCATATCAGCACAAACACTTTATACCAACTGTCAAGAACAGTAGTGAAGAGGTGATAATTTGGGGGGTTTTGTTTGTTTGTTTTTTGCAACTGTAGGACCTGGTTACCATGCAGTCACTGAGCTGACCATGAACTACTCTGTATACCTGAGTCAAAGATGATGCTATCTGTTAGACAGCTAAAGCATGGCCGAAACTGGGTCATGCAAGAGGACAATGATCCCAAGCATACCATTAACTCTACAACATAACAGCTGAAAAGAAAAGACCCAATGACAAAGTCACAGTCAGATTATAATTATTTTTATGATTTTGATCTTTTTTTATTTTTACTTCTTTTTAATTCTAAATTTGCCAGTTTTTAAGAGACGTTTGTTATATACGGTCCAAAAGTGTTTTAGATTTAATAAACAATCGATCAATTTATTGATCTAATGAATCAGCACTTTTTAGGGTTTTGGTATGCAGGCCAAGTTGGCTGGAGTGTTGTATAGCACATTCTCAGTTTACATGGCTCGTCTGTGCTGTCATCAACAATACAATCTTGTCAAAATGACCATTCCTATCTTGATAAACGTTATGTAATGAATCTATAAAAGTGTCTTGCAGTGGCATTGGTTGAAAGGGAAACCAACTTTGTGGTTGTCACGTTAAATTTAGATTTTGAGAGCGCATTTATTTATGTGCCTTTAGAAGCTGAAAAAAACTCCCTAGCTGTTAAATGTGCTGTGACCTCATGTTTGGTGTAGATGTTGAAGTCTATAGTATCCCTTTCTTTTCAGCTCTATATTTGGGTACCCTACCATTGCCCCTGAACCACAGCTTGTTGTTCATAAAGTATTATTTAGGTCAATGATAGTGATACACTGAGTATGCCATAACACTAGGATAACGAAATGTTAAGCCAGCAGTAGCTCTCTGTAACACAGACTTAATTGTGTATGTTCTTTTTCCTAGTGGCTAGCAACCTGGCTAAAAATATCCTGATTTTTCATGCCACTTTGTTCTGTGACTCAGCTCCAGTTTTCGGTCTCTACACATCTAAAAATAAATCTTCCCTGACTTTGAAAAACAGGTCACGTTTGTTTGTTGAGTTCAGCAATGACGGCTCCCCTGAGAACAAGAGTCACTTGTAGTTCTTCTTTGACTCTGGACCCCTATCACCATTCGGGGTATAAGAGATTTTACAGATGCTCAGCTGTTGACATGACTCTCTTTATGGGAGCTCATAACCAAGTGTTAATGTTTGCTTGAAGGGTGGCTATCGTGTATCTTTGGAGAGTGTTCACATTTTGATCACAGAACTGCTTCCTCAGATTGACTGTTGCTTAATCACATGCAACGCTATGTGATAGAAGGCGGTTTAGATGTGCAGCACGCCTGAAATATGTACATTTCAAATATTACTTGCTTTTTGCGTGCAATGTTTATGGAAAAAGGTAAGGAAGAAAGATTGGGATTATAAAAATAGAGATTTAAAGCAGAAACATAATTTATTTTTTTAAATCACTATGTAAAAACTCAATAATATCTGTCAGGAAATTTTGGTACACATGAACAAATGAAAACACAGATTATAGTTTAGAAAGTATGACAAAACTAAACATCAGTTGCTATTTCAATCTCCACTGTCCACTTCTGATGATGTGAAGATGTTGCCTACAGTGCTGCTCCTACAGAGATGAGGGGCTCCTGTCTCAGCTTGTAGATAAGTTGGCAAGAATCTGTAAGATTTGAAGATATTTTGCTATTTTAAGCTAGCAGTTCTCAAATATGTACTCTTTGCATAACAAGCGCGGTGGCTGAGTGTAACATATTGGGAGTGGATTGGAGCAGTTGTCAACATGATTAAAGAGTTGTGTTTTTTATTGAGTTCACAGCCTTCATTGTGGCATGTCTATGGTGTGTCGAGTGTTTCCAAACAGAGAAAGAAAGTCTAAAACTCAGAGAAACCAAGAGCAGTTTTTCAGTAATTCTTTTCGCAGTCATTAAGCATTTTGAAAAAATAGTGGGTTTTGGGGAAAACCCTTAAGTTAATTGAACGTATGCAAAACCTAATGTAATGATTTTGCTTATCTTCGGAGATTGTGTGAGGCTTTGGGTGAATTTTAAACACAGTCCCTGTCAACTGTAATCAGTTTGGCATATATCACACTGTGCAAAGACTACTATTGTGTGTATTCAGCATATATTGCAGTTCTGCATAGTGAATTTAAGCTGAAGATAACGGTCATATTATAAAACGTTTTAATAAGTTAACTTTTTCTTTACTTTGGTATGCGATTGTGATTGAAGCAGGAAATGCACTCCATGTCCTGATTCATGAAGATAATTCTCTCTGTTTTTCTGGATTAATCCTTGTGTTTACAGTGACATACTAAAATACCTTAAAAAGCTCAGAAAAATCACATCTTATGTATCGAATAAAAAAGGTAAAGTTTGGAAAGGAAATATTGCTAGGAATGCGAAGGAAAAAAACTATTAAGGTGCCTTTAAAGTTCTTGTGACCTTGGTTTCAGATGTCAAAGCATTTTTGATACATTTAAATGTATTCAAGAAAGAAGCAACAATCTAATCCATTCATAAAGCTTGCTGTGTAATCAAATTTCACTATGCCAGCAACAGGGGAATTCCATTTTAATTCAGATATTGAGAAATTACGATTGGTTCTTGGAGACCTCACCATCGCCTGTTACTAGCTGTGCTCCTGTTATCCCTTTCAAGCGTTTGAGAAGAGCACAGACTATAAAAGAAATGCAATGTAAACGAACTAATTAACCAAAAATTAAAGTATTTGTGTTCATATGACTGTCTATAGCTCTTGGAATAAAGACGGTCAAAGAAAATGTGATTTCAGGGCTTGTTTTTAATATCAGCATAAGTATTTTAGATTGTTATAGACAATTTCATAATGCATTGTCGTCATGCATCAGTGTAATGACGTACAGTGACTTCCAGAATGAGACATTTTGTGCAATTTTTCTCAACACGAGGATAAGAAGAGGTGAAAAGTTTGTTCTATTCTAAAGCTTTAGTGCAAACAAATTGCAAATATCATACATTTCGTAAGACTTTGTAAACTGAATTAGCAATGTTGAGACAACATTGCGTCATCTGTTCTTCTGCTCCTAAAGGGAACACGTAACACCCTGCAGAAAGTTGCTCAAACACAGTTTTAGGCCCAGATTGCAGTGAGAGATACAAGCAGGTTTGTCCTAGTTTTCTCACAGACTTTTGGCTGGAATGTGTGCCCCTGAGGCAATGTTTAAGCTTTCTAATTTTTCCCACAATATGCTTCATAGTGTTGCAAATTTGTCACAGAGGCCTACATTTCCACTTTATTCTGTGAAAATATTAAGACACAAGTTAAATTATTGCTGTGTGAAATGGGTCAGATAGAGTCTCCTTGTACGACACACTATATCTGATTTGGAGATAAGGGTCTATCAGCAGAAGGGCTTTCTGCTGGTTGTTTATCTTGTATGCAAGAGGTCTACGTTACATCTAGGCCTGTGGTGGCCTGGCCTATAAACTCTGGAGACATACGTTGCTGCTCAGCAGTGGGAGTATAATTATCTGGCATCAGTCCCATTGGGGATAAAAAGGGAAACAGATCTCTGAAGTTCCCACCACAGGGGGAGAGAGTCAAGGACACAGCAAACAACAATAACCCAACTTCCTGTTTACAAAAAATGCAGTAAACATGAGCATCTCAGCTGTCTCATTTACTAAAACATGCAGCTTTATGTTGCATTATGTAGTCTTGGGTGTGGCTTTCATGAAATACAGTTCTACGATAGTCTATCAACAGTTCACAGTTCGAAGATTTGATGTAAAGGGCTTTTAACATAAAATACCTAACCATAGTTCATTCCAAACTTAACTCTGGCTGGTGCACTTTCATTAAACAGTAACATTATGGACAAAATGACATTTTAAGCCAATTACTGGGGGAACTTTAGTAGCTTTTGACCTAATATTAACTTTGTGTAGTAGGGAGTTTTAGCTGTCCCATAGGTTTTAAAATTGTCTAGAATAATTATTATATATCAAACCATTTTCCTGATTCAGTTTTCCAGCCTGACAAACTCGTAATGAGATTTGATTTATTCTGTTTTATGTGTGGGATGTACTAATTTCCAAAAGACAACATGTAAAGAGAGACTCCCAGTGACCTCAAGTGAAGAGGGTGACATAGGGGAAACAGGTTTTAAAATAGGCTTCTTTGTAGCAACTCATGAGGAATATTACAAGTAAGCAAAGAGGAGGGGGGAATGCAGTTATATTGGTGTATGCTGCTGCTGCTCTGGGCAGAGGGCCCAAACCCTGTTTACTGGGAGAACACAGCAGGGGGTGAACTACAAGAGGTTACGTGATTAAAATGCAGAAACTGCCTCATGCAGTTACATCATATGATTGTTGGGGTTTTCTTTGTTTTCTTTGCATTATTGTAGGGTCTTTACTTTACAATATAAAGCGCCTTGAGGCGACTATTGTTGTGATTTGGCGCTGTTTAAATGAAATTGGATTGAATTCATGCTTACAGAGTAAAGGTGTCAACAAAAGAACAGAGCTTTACTGAACCCAGGCTTTTCCTGTACTTCTCTGTGTACTTATCATCTCTCTGTATAACCCAGGACTTGTGTATACACACACGTTTTCCAGAGTAGGACACAGATGTTTTCCTGCTTGACCTACAGTGCTGTTCCCTCCAACTAACTCTTCTCTAAGTATCATCAGCCAATATGTCATACCCTTGAGGGGCCTTCCACCACCCCACTGGGGGTGTAGAAAGCAAGCATTAACACCAGTGCATTCTCTGTTTTATATTTATAACATCTGACATATTCTTTCCCCCTGTCAGAAAGCATTTTAATCCTCTGCCAGTCTTTTTTTAGCCTTGCATCACTGTATGTTTTAATTTCCAGAGCCCACTCCTGTCTCACTTTTCGTTTAGCCTGGGGTAAATATCTACCACTGGCAGTGACGGGTTAGGGGCTCGTCAGTTGGGCTCATTAAAGCCACTGCTTAACATCAAGTGATTTTTCATTTGCCCGCCCGATCCTCTTTCTTTGTGGATTTACATGCAGAACATCCTGGTCTGTGTTGGTAGCCAGGACTGAGAAGGGCATTGGGTGTGAGGGGATGTTCCAGTAGAGTGAAAACATGTTGTTGACAAAATACAGACAAGATGATCTCAAATGGATAAGGTGGCCTTTGAAAACTCAAACTTATTTGTTGTGTAACTTGAGTAAGTGCAACAAAATGCATATCACCTCATTAACCATTGTTTGCCATCGAATCACCCCACAGGCTATGCTTCTGGGGTTTTTAAATACAACATTGTTTGTATAATTTTGAGTCAGGTTTTCAGATCGATACCATTTCAGTACAGCATCACTGTCAATATTAAAGTAGTTATCTTACAAAAGGTAATAAATACAAATTCAAATAAACAGGGGAAAAAGTTTTTAAACATCTGATTTAAAATCTGTTATATTGATAACCAATCATTTGTTTGATTCTATATGTATGTATTTATAAAATATTAACTACTTTCATGTAACATTTCACAGTTTTTAAAGTGTCTACAGGACACTTTTATGGGCAGCTGGCATTATTTACTAAACTAATGTGCATGTGTTTCCTTTGTAGTGTATAAGTCACCTGAATATGAATCATTAGGCTTTGAGCTGACAGTGGAACGGCTAGTGTCCATCGGTTATCCTCAGGAGCTCCTGAGCTTCGTCTATGACCCATCATTTCCCACCAGGTGAGACCAATCCCATCTCTCTGCACAGACATCATGAGGCTGATCGTGGCCATCAGATTATTGACCAACTGCTGTTTCTGTTGCCTAATCTCTAAACTTTGTAGTCCAGATAACCTTTTAGCTGAGATATCTATCTTAGCCAAGTAATAGTATGAAAAACCCCATCACCTGTGCAAAGTTCAGTGTCACTGTATTTATTTTGTAGTAAAAGATAACAAGTGACAGGAGTTTAAGTGCCAAGATTGTTAGAAAGTTAGAAAGGCTGTTTTACTCGTGCATTGCAAAATCATGCATCCCTCTGCTCCTTTTTTCAGAGGCCTTGTGTTTGATACCATGTATGGAAACTTGTTGAAGGTTGATGCTTACGGTAATATCCTGGTCTGTGTCCATGGATTCAACTTCCTGCGAGGGTAGGTATTTTCAACATTCCCCCTCAAAATGCACAGATCTCTGCATACAAGCAAGCATCATAAATATAAACATTTGATAAAACATTTTATTCCCTTTTGTGCTTTTTTGCTTTTTCCAGCCCAGAGATCCGTGAACGGTACCCCAACAAGTTTATCCAGAGAGATGATACAGAGCGTTTCTATATCCTCAACACCCTCTTCAATCTGCCAGGTGGGTTCAAGTTCAAGCTTATTGTAGCCATTTCAACAAAACAACTGATAGGAATTGTTATGGTGTGCTCACATATAAAACAAGACACATTCCACAACACACAGCACCGCACAACGTGATACAAAATACAAGTGCATATAACAGATCAGCCCATAGTAGCTCAGTGTATCTACCTTTAAAGTGATTTTTAGTGCAACAGGATATAGTCCAGATTGCAGAAGGGAACACTCCATAGTGCAAGTAGTACAGTTAATATTGCAAATGCATGATACATACATACACATTTTACTGCCCAATGCATTTCGATTATATGAGCACAAGCTGATGTAGGTAAAGTGAATTAATAAGAGCTTCAATGCATCTTCAAGAGCCTAATAGCTTGGAGTTAAGTATTATCCCTAAATATGTTCAGCTAGTAATGGTTTTGCCCAATGGGAAAAGAATGGAAAAGGTCATGTTAAGGGAGGATTGGTCATGGATGATGCTTCTGGCCTTGCTGGTGATTCTGGCGGCTTAGTGTGAAGCTATATAAAATGGATCATACCTTACAGACTGCCTCTCTATTTCCTTAGCTGCTAAATAAAGTCAAGTCTCTGGTGGGCTTAACAATAAGACCAGTGTTTAAGTCCGATGATAAAAATTGGCGTATTGCGGTGGTGGTGGTGGGAAGAACTTTCCCATACAGAAGAATGGGATGAATGTGTACAACAGAATCTAAATCTGGAAGGCTGGGGCGGCAAATAATTTCACTGAGGTTCTTGACATTATCTTCCAATCTTCCTGTTTCCTTCACAGAGACCTACCTTTTTGCTTGCCTTGTGGATTTCTTCACCAACTGTGATAGATATGACAGGTAAGAAAACCTTTCTCTGCTTTATCTGGCCTGCAACAAGTTTCTGGGCGCCGCATGATGAGACCATGACAGTTGCAAGCCACAAAGGGTCAAGAGCAAGCCCTAACGCATGGGAGGGTTCAGGTGTCTCAGCTGCTAATCTCGTCTAATTCTATTGTTAATCCAATGGGAGTTCAGTCAAATAACCCTTCGTTTCGATTACAATTACTATATCTATTAATCTGTTCTACCAATTGTGAAAAAGTATGGATTCTTATCAAATTCAGATAGGAATAAAAACAATTACTAACTATTTGCAGAGAATGAAATCCTGATATAACAACAAGATAATCCTCTGACTGTTAAAGTAAGGAGATTTAATGGCCTGTAATTTTTTTTTGAGAATGTAATCTGGAATGGTTGCATGTCCTTTGTCCTCTGAAACCTGGTTGTTGGTCTTTTAGGGGGAGAATGTTTTCCTGTTTGGCTGGGGACCCCTCCAACAAGGGAAGGCTATCCCATTTAAAAGCAAACAAAAAACAAATGTCATGTTTTTGAAAACCTTCTATAAAACTATGGCCTGTCCGACGGCTGTGTACGTGTGTGTCTTTGCTCCCCTCCCCCAGCTGTGAAACTGGCTTCAAAGATGGCGACCTCTTCATGTCCTTTAAAAGCATGTTCCAGGATGTCCGGGATGCTGTTGACTGGGTCCATTTCAAGGTAAAACACATGCAACCACTAAGATTTAATCTGATTTGTTGGAACTAAAACTAGATCATGTGATGAAATAGAGTGCATAAATTATATCTTGAGGACAAGTTATTATTTGCAAAGAATAATTGAATTGAAATAAACATACTGGCATGTTATATCGTCACAACCTCTCATACTTTTGACATCTCTGTGATACCCCTTCCTCTGTCTTGGTGGAAGTCTTACCTTCCTTATTTATTCTGGCCAAATATAACATAATGTGATAACAGAAGGCAGCCACCAACAAGCCAAGTAAAATTTTCCTCATACGATGTCTGAATCGAGTCTCTTGACAGAATCCAGTTAAGTTTGTAATATTTACTTAAGAACATCAGGATAATGTCTCCCAGTTTTTATCTGATATGTATTTGTGAAGACGACATATACAGGAAATTTTGAGACTGTCTTAATAATAATGCCATTCATCATATCGTTCATATGCAGGCATATATTTTCTGTACACATATGTTTCAGTCTGCACTAACATACTAACACAAATTCACAGTTAAAATTCTGTCAACTATGTCTTCTTATATTCAGTTAAAAAGTACTTATACCTGTTTCCAAAATAAACTGCAGTTAAACCATGCATATTTGTCCTAGACTGTAAACCAATTTTTAAACCTTTGCAAAAAGACAAGTTGTTTACAGAAGAATTAGAGATACTCTTGAAACACTACCACTGATTATGCCACAACTAAACAACACAAGGTCCCAAAGGTTCTGCAGCAGTCGTCACCAATTACTGCTTCCAAACTGCTATTAACCATACAGCTGTACTTTAAAATGTTACTTCACTAGAATGTCTGATCTTTATTGTGTATAGTGATCTTTTCTTTAGAGTTTGACACTAGAAAGCTGTTTTAATTTCGTGTGCTAAAATTGAACATCACCCTGAGCATCCGCTGAAAAGGGAGTGAGTTCAAGATGTGTAAGCATGTTTCAGTGATGTCTTAAAGCTAATGATTAAACTTTTGAAATGTTGCATTATTGCATAATGATAATGGATAGAAAGATTATACCAATGTTAATGCAATTTTAAACAAAGGAGTTAGGTTTACTTGTCATTTTAAGAATTTTTATCAGCGTTTTTGGAAATCCAGCATTATTCACTGATATCTATAGTTATTGATGATTTTGCTAACCCCTTTGTCTCACATTGCAGGGTACGCTGAAGGAGAAGACTGTGGAGAACTTGGAGAAGTATGTGGTGAAAGATGTAAGTAGTTTGTATTCACTGTGAGTGCACTGCTGCAGAGAAAACACACACAGTGTCTCACACTCTTGTAGTCTGTGAAGAGGCTGGTTTGTAAAGATGCTTAGAGCTTCATTCTTTCTCTTTCTTTTCTTCTTCTCTGTTCCCACCAGGGAAAGCTGCCTCTTCTTCTCAGCCGAATGAATGAAGTATCCAAGGTTTTCTTGGCAACCAACAGTGACTACAAATACACTGATGTAAGTGTGTGTGTGTGTGTGTGTGTGTGTGTGTGTAGTTATGGTGGAAACTTACTGATTAGGGAAAACAGTAATGCAATAACAGTGAAAGACTTAGATGCCAGTAAGTTAATGCCGAGATCCTTTTATTAGTTTTCTACCAGTTTGTCGGTAACACGTGTATTAGCTTATGAACAAAGTATGTGTCGCATCAGACTTAGAGACGTTGTGTTGTGTTACAGAAAATCATGACCTATTTGTTCGACTTCCCTCATGGCCCAAAGGTAAAACATATTTTTTCTATTTCTATTTGGTGACGATTTTTTTTTTTTATTATTGTCAAACATAAATGTACATCATGGTTTTATCTTTGTACTCATGTTTGTGTGTTTCCATCCACCCCAGCCTGGCACCCCGCACCGGCCCTGGCAGTCCTACTTTGATCTGATCCTGGTGGATGCCAGGAAACCGCTGTTCTTCGCAGAGGGTACAGTGCTCAGACAAGTGGACACAGTAAGCAAAATCAGAAGAGAGAGTTCTGGCCAGAGAAGACATTATAAGTGAACCCTAGCTGGCATGTGTTATGTTGTGGCTTACAATCTGTCCCTTATTTGCTGTTCAGTCAGGGCTGTTCAGGATTTCTTCGTTTTGTTTTCCAAAAACACACCAGTTGTTTCAAACTGAGGGCCAGCTTACTGAAAACAGTGTAGAGTGCATGAGTGAATTTTTTGTTAGATAGTCGTTCGAGCGTAGTTTGCATTTTTGATTTAGTCACTGGTTCAACCTGGGATCCATTCTAGGGTCGAATTAGACAAAATCTGTATGTCAATTATTTTGGTACATATATATTAATGGGAAGGCAATGATCACAATGATTTAAAACGCATAACATTATGTAAATTTAAGCATGAATTTATGCCAGAAAAACGCAGAGGTAAAGGCCCTAAAAATATGCCATCAGTGCATAAGTAATTAAATGATTGTTCTCAGGAAGATGGAGCAATTGCAGAATGATTCAAAAACAGTCACTCACTTCACTTAGGTTATTCAGACCCACTTTTTAGTGACTTATTTATTTTCTTCATTTCAGACAACAGGACGTCTAAAGATAGGAACCTACACAGGACCACTGCAACATGGGATAGTCTACTCTGGAGGTAAGGCTTTATTTGTTTCATCATTCATTCTTTGAGCTAGGCTTTATTCATCTGTCATTCGTGGACCTTAAGAATGCATACATAGTTGGTAACACGCTACTGTCATTCAGGCTCTTCAGACATTGTGTGTGACTTGCTGGGGGCCAAGGGAAAGGACATAGTATACATCGGGGACCATATTTTTGGAGATATCCTCAAATCCAAGAAACGTCAAGGCTGGAGAACATTCCTGGTTATACCTGAGCTGGCCCAGGAGCTTCACGTGTGGACCGACAAGAGCTGTGAGTCTAGAAAGAACTTGACTCATAATAACACATAGTGTGCAGACATGTGGGAGGGCTAGTTTGACTGCTTGTTTTCTCAGTCTCAGAAAGGACTTGATCTTTAATAGCAATCTGAAATGTAAAATGTTGTGCAAAAACTACATCTATAAGTGCAAAACAAAAACCTGTAAATGATCTCACTCTCAAAGGATACATTCTCAAAACTTCAAATATTTGTACAGCAACTGTACATGCACTCAAATGTGCTGAAGAGAGAGAGATTCACGCTCTCCCTCTGTTTTCCAGCATTATTCGAGGAACTCCAGGGCCTGGATGTTTTCTTGGCAGAACTCTACAAGTAAGAACTGTGACCTTTAGCCTCATTCCCCCCCCCCCCCCCCCCCCCAGGTTCCCATTCTGCTGCTCTTTGCTCTCGGCTGTAACAGTGTCTGTTTGCATACATGTGTGGATACTGCATATTTAACAGAAACCCACAGGGCCAATAGGGTAAAGTCTAAAGTGTCAAAGTGTGCACCTGATAAGCAGGTTCACTGACGTTATTTATAGCCTGGCGCAATTCTCTGTTACGCCACCTCTTTGACTCATCATCTTTCAGGAGGCTGATATCAGTATCCACACCCCCACCCAGTCCTCATCGTTTTTCTCCTGCTTCCTTCTCAGGCATCTGGATAGCAGCAGTAATGAAAGGCCAGATATCAGCACTATCCAGAGGAGAATCAAGGTACACCCTTAATGACCTCTGCTGCTATGACAACAGATGTGCTGCTTATGTGGTTTTAGTGCTGTTTGTTTCATAGAGACTAATCATTAAACCGCCTCATCAAAGAGCCCTTTCAGTCGGTGTTTGTCTCTCATAGGCTATCGGAAAAAGATGCAGATTCAGCTGTTTCACTGAACAAATACGACATCCCAAATAATTTATTAACCGTACTTTCCAGGGTTAATGAATCAGTGTCCCTCTTTTTTTGACGTGATTTTGAAGGCTTACCAGTTTCTCTTTTTCTTCTTGTTTTATAGAAAGTGACACATGACATGGACATGTGCTATGGCATGATGGGTAGCCTGTTCCGCAGTGGCTCCAGACAGACTCTCTTTGCCTCACAAGTGATGCGTTACGCCGACCTGTATGCAGCCTCCTTCATTAACCTGCTGTATTACCCCTTCAGCTACCTCTTCAGAGCGTCACACATATTAGTGAGTATCTGAATGTAAAGTGGGGGAATTGAATGAAACCACGCACCCTTAAGATGCAGACACATTGCCACACTTCACTGATGCACATACTAAAATATTGTCTGTTCTGATCTGTCATTGTTCGTAAAACATTTCAAAGGTTAACTGTGTTCTTGTTGTGTAAAAAATTATTTCTCCTCTTCCAGATGCCCCATGAGTCAACAGTTGAACACACCCACGTGGACATCGACACAGAGTCCCCGCTGGCTACCCGCAACCGCACCCACTGCAGCGACTGCAAAGAGCTAGAGTGCAAGCGCAACCAGCTGACCCGCTCATTCAGCGAGATCAAGCCACCCAACCTGTTCCCTCAGACTCCCCAGGAGATCACTCACTGTCACGATGAGGATGATGATGAGGAGGAGGAAGAAGAAGAAGAGTAATATAATAGGACCTTTAGAGGGGAGCCATGTTCCCGTTCCTGCCTTCTTATCTTTCCTAGTAGAGTCAAGTAGTGATTGCTTTCAAAGCGAGGCAGAGAGGGGAAAACATCTCCAGTGTGCATATGTGTGATCACACACGCTCACACACGTACACATTCTTCAAATTTCTGAGGATAAGTGTAAAGGACCAGTAGCAAGAGAGATCATATGACTGTCAGAAGACTGCATGCTCGGTCCTCTAAACAAAACCTGTATGAGCTTAGTTAAAAAAGAAAACAAACACAAACTTCTTGATTTGTAAATTCATTTGATTTCTGTATAATTCTCCCAGCAGACAGACAGAGCACACACACTCAAACAGACATCACACACCACGTTTCTTTATCTTTTTATACGCTGAGTTTTAAGTCCTGCTGGTGGATCACTTAGTTTTGGTCATGTTTACGGTTTAATCCACCAGGTTTGGACTTTCTACTGTAGTTTGAAGTGTAACACAAACTGACAGAATATGCACATTGCAGTCACGGCGTAAGTGCCGAAAAATCAGTGCAGACATTAAACATTTTTATATGCAACATGGGAACAACATTCAATTTTTTTTTTTATCCATTTTGTTTTATTTGCTTGCCCTTATAGAGCTGTAACTTGTATGTAAGAGTATTTCTGTGTGTGTTTCTGTCACGGTAGACTCATTCAGACTTTAGCATCCTGAGTGACGGTAAGCAAAGAAGATGTTGGACAAAACTGAAGCACAAGCTCGCACCACTCGATACCCAGATGAATATCTTCTTTGACTTGTTTGGAGTTTGGTTAGGCGTACACAAGTGAGGCTATTGAATTGATGCTTTGTTACCAAGCAACAAAGAGGACAGAGTATCTATATTTTATCCTTAGTCTCTATGACTACCCCGAAACACAGTACTGTTTCTATAAATACCTGTAAGGTAAATGAGATGAGCTAATCGTTCAACACCATGAGCGGGCTGTTATGCAGTATTTGTCAGCTTGATTGTTTTGGAAGTATAACGTAAGTTTTTCATTTATCAGATTTTTCTTTTTTTCTTTTTTGGTAAGGGGGGTGTACAGTACAAGGTCTTCAAGTTTGTTATTTTGCGAAGTGTGTAAAAAAAGGAAAGAGCATGAAAGTGGATTCGGCATGTAATGAAAGTAGTGTTTTCGACAAAAAACTTAATTGAAAAGGTCTAATGAGTTTTAGCTGATTTTTATCCACAGGTCCAGTATTATCATGCCATTCATAGGATGAAATATGAACTGTGTTTACAGTATTTTGCTAGCGGGCTTCTTAACACTACTATGTGTTGTAGATCGTGTTCACAGGTCAGAAATGAGTGAAGTGCTCCAACATTAAATGCTTGATTTTGCATTTGCTCTGATCGTTGCAACAAAATACAAGCTTGTTAAACTTAAAGCTCCTGAAAACTTATTCTAAAACACCTTACACACTTCGTCTTATACGACTTCTATTACGCTACAGTCGGACTAGGAAAAACTGCATAATATGATGTGGCACGACCAAAATGATTGTGACCGTGTGCAATTAACTTCCAAATTGTTGCCTTTGAAATGATTTCTTCAATTATGGAAATTATGTCTGCGACCAGTCACAGTCAGTTGCCCTCTTCAAAGTGTGTTTTGTGTTAAGATGGCGATAAAATAGCAAAATGAGTCAACATGTTATCAGTTTGCAACAGCAAAATGGGGTCAGTCTGTCTTTGACGTTATGGTGATGAATTTGCAAAATCACAAATCTGTTGCAAATTTGTTTTCTGTTTACATACGCAGAAATTCATATTAACTACTTGCATTCAGAGTCCAGTCAGAGCCTCATAGAAATTCAGAAATTCTTCCACAAATGGTGGCATAGTTGCTGCTGGATAGCGATTGAACTGCAAAATGACATAAGCGCTCTGCAACCTTGCCTGTTTTATGGGAATTTAACCAGAATACAACCAGCTGGTAACCAGCTGAGTCGCGTCTTGGAAAGAGATGCGCTCAGATTGATTGCAACATGTTGACTCTAGTTATTTGAATACCTTCAGTCCACGTTGGACCACAAATGTTTGGAGACAGGTTGCATTTATGCAGTCACTGTGTGATTGCTATGAAGCTTGTTATAGACTTCATAGCTTAAATAATTGAAACAACTTGTGTTATGTGGACTTTTCTGCTTAGGTGTTTTGTTTTGTTTTTTTAAATCCTAAATGGAAAAACAATTTTTGAATCAATATCAAAAGTTTTATTTTATTTAATTTTGAAAACTTTGGTTGAGGTGGTTTAGTAGGGGTTATGATAAAAGGAAAATGTGACGATGGAAACAAAACGTGACACTTCTGCTTGAAGTTTGAGCCCCTCTCCAATGGCACCAATCAGATTCATTTAAAATGCACACGCAAACTTACCTAATGACCAAACTACCCGCTAACTGCCACTGGAATGCATGTCAGTCTATACTGATTGGTTTAAAAAGTTAATGACGTCCCTGCTAGTTCAATTTCTCGTTTTTAAAAAGAATTTTGAAAGAAAAAAATCTTCCATTAAATTATTAAAACTGTTCAGATTTTGTTCATACTGGACTCTGCTGATCATCAAGAAAAGGTGATGGAAAAGTTTTCAGGATCTTTAATGCAGATGTCAGTGGCATCAGTGTTCATACACAAGGTAGAGTGCTGCCTCATATTATTTTTTTCAAACAGCAACTTTTTTCTCCCCCTTTTCCTACCATCCACTAAAAGCAACGTTAAGCTGCCTCACCTTTTTAAAGTAAGTCTCGACCTCTTCTGTCTTCAGTGTGTTGGATCGGCCTTTTGATTTAGGCCACAAAAAGGGAAGGAACATGCCGTTTAGTTTTTGGAATGATTTTTGGTTTGGCTTGATGTGGAGTGAGTAGTGGTGAATGTGCTTAATGCGTTGGATAAAACCATGTTGAACATATATGAACATATTACAGCTGTTTAGCCTTTGTTTTTTTGTTTGTTTGTTTTTTACAAGTGAAATATTTATATTTTATGTTCTGATGTTTGTTTCTTGAACATAGAATAACTGGATATGCTACATGATGCAGCTGCATTGCCAGCGTGGAAGAGGTGACTGTCTTTGCATCATTTCATGTGAAAATAACAACAGTATCCGCTCCGCTGTGGCCGTTATGGTAGCATCAGTTTGACTTCTATGTGAGGCTGCTGTCGGTGTAGTTTACACAGAGAGGATAGAGAGAAAAAACAAACTGTAAGCCTGAGAAAAAAAAGAAAAAAAAATCTTAAAATGAAGGGAAATGTGACTAGCATGTTAAGTATCATAATTTGTTACTTGTCATCAGCATCATGGGATTTTTACTTTTCTAAGCTAGTGTTTTCCAATGGTCTCTGTTTACAGAACTGTAAATAGACCTCGCCATTTCCTTTTCATATGATTTTCTTTAAAAAATATAACATTTTTTGTTCATTTTTATACAATATCTCATAAACCTGTCACTACGACTTGGAACTAACTAAAGACTGGTGAATAGGTTACAGTGCTTTAGAAGATTTTTATCTTGTGTTCTGATGCCCAGAATGCATCTGTATTTAACAGGTGCAAGAACTCCACTGTTCATTTTCTAACCTTTAGTAAACTTTTGTTTTTATGCATATCAATTTATGTTCTTCAGTGTTTTGTGTGTTTCCACAAATTATCCTTTAGACTGTACATTGAAGTAAATTACATAAAAATGTAGAATAAAGATAGTTTGTAATATTTTGCTGTTGCTTCTTGGGTTTTCTTCTCTTGATATTGTGTTAAGGGACCTGAAACCAGGTCATACATATATTGTTGTATCTATAGTCCAGAGCTAAAACTAAAATTTAAGGTATTTGATATACTCCTAACATATAAAATTTTTATTATTGACATAAGGTTTCACTTTTCTAACACTTATGTGGCAAATATACATCTGATCAGTGACTAAGGGAAATTCAAGGCTCAGTTAAAGGGTTTTGCACATCAGGACATAATTAAAAAAGTAATTTTATCCATAGCAGGTTTTAAAATATAACAAAAAATTTTTTCCATTTAACAAAAATATTGCTAAACTGGAGAAGGCATCTATGACAAATTGAACCCTTATTTGTTTATTTTGCAAAGCTTCAACTGAACAAACCAAAAGACTTCTGGAACAATTTTCTTGGACAAACGACCAAAGTGGAGATGTTTGGCTGTAATGCACCACATTGCATTTAGTGAAGGCGTATTAGCACAACCCCATACCAACACACGGTAGTAGAGAGGTGATGATTTGGGTTTGCTTAGCAGGCACAGGACCTGATTACCCTGCATTTGTGTGTATGCCAAAGAGTCAAATGTTAAACTGTCTGTCCAACAGCTAAAGTAGAGCTGGAATTGGGTCATGAAACAGGACAATCATACCAAGCACATCAGCAAATACAATGCAACAGAATTCTGAAAAAGAGTCAGGGTCAGGGTGACTGTTCAGAGGCTCAGACCTCTGACAACGCTGTAAAGAAGAGTGGCTACAAGTCATAAAGCATTCAAGTAATGCTGGTCAAGCTGTTTCTACAAACTACTGAAACAAGGTGTGTACTATTCACACCCTGGTGTGTAATTTTTCACACCCCGTTTCTCCTCCTGCTGGAACAGAACATAATCCTGACTCAGCATTAAAGTCCTTAGTTTTAATCATTTAAGGTGCAATATTTTTCTTTTAATGTCCTCCATCCTCCACAAAGTATAAAGCAAAACATGGATAGCAATGGATGCTAAATTCTAACATGGGAAAGTTTGCAAGTGAGTATAGTTGGATGAGATGTAATCCATGGAGTTTAGGTGATGGCTCAGCTGAAAACTTACTATATCTAGTTGGACATTTTTTACAGTGTGTTAACCAGTCTACAGCGCCATGTCAGCAAAGCCGCTTTGCAACACACCTTCGTTTTCCTGCGCCTTGCCATTGATACGCAGCCTCTCCTGTGCTATGGGTCTTGCATTCCTTAAATACGTGATGAAGGTCGGGGAGGTGAGAAATCAAAGCCATGCTGCTAAACATATAGCACTGCAGATAGAAACATATTTCTTTTCATTACAGTTGTTCTGAATGAATTACAAACAAATCAGGATCTCTGAGAGTGATTTAAATGCTTAACAGCTGGTAAATGGTAATAAAAGCTACTGCTCGTTAAGTAATGGCTTTGTTAATGACCAACAGCTTAAGAACCATTAGCATCTGAGTATTTTGAATGAAGTGTTTTCTACTGATATTAACCTGACCCATCTTGGTGGGTTGTTAGATGAAGATTGTCCTGTTTTTAATTGCTGCTCTGGTGTGAGTATCAGTAAAACGTGTGTCAAGTAGAGGAAGTCCTGTCTCAAAAGCAAACATTTGATGCAGCTTCATATGTAGCACACAGAGTCACCGGCTGCCTTGTCTGTTAATCATTCACTTTTTTATTAAACCACTGGCTGGAGAAGGCAACGAGAGTGTCACGTTCAGGCAGAAGAAGAATTATGGACAGCACATGGTTTGAACAGCAGCATAGAGGTGGACAGAAGTCCAGTTTAACACAGGCCTGGAAGACATTCACATGATCGAGGAATGATGACCTCTGTTCAGCTGAGGCTGGAGCGTGTAAGAGGAAAAAAATGACTGTATGTTTGTTCTGTGTCACAGAATATTAAAATAACCACCCCCATTACAGCTGATGCCCCACCCCCACCCCCCGCGTTTCGTGCAGACTTTAAAAAAAAAAAAAAGTTCTCATGCTTCTTCTTTCATCGGGCTCTGAGGTGCACAGGCAGAATTTGAACATCACAACCTTTCAGTGTGAATCACTGTTTTATCTCTGGAGTGATCGTCCCTGCAGACTGCAGTGGGCCTGCTGCATAGGAGCACTTTCTAGTAAACGATAAACAACAGCAAGCGCAGCTGCAAACAATCCAGATGTTCTCTGTGACCGGTTTTACAACAGGGACGTCCCTCGCATCTGAGCAGATGGAAGGGCTCTTTGTCCATGTGTGCAGCTTGCAGAGACGGTTAGGGCACTCATACATATACCTTGAAATATAATAGGAAACAGCTACCACCAGTGGCTATAGTCTGCAACTGAATGTTAAAAAGATGACTGAGCTTTAGGAAATTTTCTGTTGCCTGTAAAGCAGCAAATTAACTATAAGCAAACATTAGATATGATGTTAAAGATCAGGCCCGATCTTTTCCACTGCCTCTACTTGTACTAGAAAATACTATCAACAGCCTAAAAAAGTCTCTCTTTTAAATAATACTTAATAAAAAAGGTCTGAGGTCTTGTAAGCAAACAAATCTGTAAAAACCTTCATAATACAGAGAAGGACATAAATTGTAGTGGTAGATGTTATGTGCTACCAAAGTAGTTTTTCAGAAAAATCTAAGTGCCTTTAAATATTAAGACAGATATTACCTTAAAAACTTTCCCAGTTGGTTTATCAGTTTGGTCAGTGGTTCTCTATATAACATGCTTGATAGAAATGCATTTTTAAAAAAGAGAATTGGTAATTATTTTATTAAACATACACAAATTTGCAAAAATGTCTTCTAGAAAAATTTGCTTAATTTATGCTTTGGGCAAATTCTTTTCACTTTTCTAATAGAAGATGTGATATGTGTAAAAAAAGAAATGTGCACATTGACCATTGCATTAAAAAACAAAAACAACACAAACTTTATGGTACTGTGTAAGTCTTAAGTCATCCCAAATGTCTTTATATTTTTAAGTAAAGAAGGCTATCTTGCATTTATCTTTACCACATATTGTACACAAACACGGTGATTCCCAAAGATCTTCTAACTGAAAATGTTTGCATATCTCTGCATGCTGAGGAAACTGGATAAGCAAAAGACAAAACAAATGGCAGCAATGGACAGGGTGTGAAAGTCAAATCTTTAAGAAATAGGAGAAAATCCATTGAAGAGTTTATACAGGAAAGATGCATCTGAGCCTTTACTATTCCCTGAAGACTCATCAGAAATGGTCTCAGTTCAAAGGTGCCTGTCGAGAAACTTAAGGAAGGGGAAACGGGGAGAAGGCTGAGGTCTGCCAATTCACACAAGAACTGAACTGAAACTCAGGTCTGATGGAGTGGTGAATCCAAAATTTGACATTTTTGGTTGAAATTGTGGTAAATATGTAGAGAGGCGTCTAAGAGAGAGGTCCTACAGTGACTGTCTACAGCCATCTGCGAAACGCGTGGAGGTTCTGCCACAGTTTGGGGATGCATTTCAGACAGTGTTACTGAGAATCTTTTCAAAGTTGATGGAATTATAAATGCAGAAAAGGACCATGACACAAGTGTGAGAGGTGAAACGTCTTCAAGGACACTTAAAGAAGTCCAGACGCTTTTCTTTTCAAGCTCCTTAGACTACGATGAGCTGGATGACTGAGAACCTTCACAGACATAGACTGATAAGAAGACAATAAATCATAGATTGGCCTTCCCAGAGTCAGGACCTCAACATTACTGAAGCAGTGTGGGACCAAAAGGCAGCCAACATCCTAAGAAGAGCTTTGAATGTCCTTCAAAAACCTGGAGAACTACTTTTGAGGATCACTTAAAGAAAGGATGAGAAAGCTGCCTAAGACAGTTCTACATTCGTACTACATATTGACTTTCAAGCTTGTTAGAATTGCACAAACTCCATTTTTGCTTCATGTATTTCCATGTATGTTTGCACATTTCAATAAATCACATTTTCCAAGCAAAAAATACAAAGAAATGAGGGGTGGTTCAAGACTTTTGCACAGAAATAGATTTCGTCTTTGTCTTGTTTTTTTTATGAGCATTTTTACACAATAATGACAAAAGAAAACATGAGAGTGATCTAAGTTAATGTAGTCTGCAAAATATCCAGTTTTCTCTAAACTGGGAAATGGCTATAGTTTAATTAGTTTAGTCTAAATTCTTTTAAAAACTGCATTTTAACTTTTAGCCTCAGACCTGAATTAAGTAAAAAACTATTTTTCTTCATCATAACAGAAGCCCAGTGAAATAAAGGTGCGTTTCTCCCTATTATATTTGCTCTCTTACATTTTGGATAAAGAAACAGACTAAACAGACACGCAATGAGCAGAAAAGAAAACCAACATAAAAAGTGGGAGAACATAGCTGTGTATCATTCATGGACACGTTTAATGTCGAGGTTGCTTTTTGTGACGTTGATGGTGCTCAACATGTTAGATGAGGTCATTAATACTGTGCAATTATCAAGTCTGATTATGCGTAAAATTGACAACAACAGAAGAAAGACACATAACCCCCACATGCATAGATGCTGGACTTTCACACAACTCCGCTACCTGCGAACCCCTCCCCCCACCCCGGAAGCTACACTGTGGTGACAAATCTTGGCGTCATAACTCCCAAATGAACTGGCAGACGTGTCTGAGGTCAACGGATGCAAAAACACGAAGGAAACAAAAGGGTAAAGAGAGACTAAGACAAAAACAAATATACATACAGTACATACATACAAATATAATCTGTAAATCTATAGTACAGTGAATTTTTTTATTCATAATCATCTCTTAAATAAACTGCGGTTCATTGCACTTTGTTAAAAATAATTAATTATATGATTTCTCTTAAAGGCAATAGTGTGATTTTTTTAAAAGGTGAAAAATATATTGTACCATAAGCCTGATTTAGGATAATAGTAAAAATAACAAGATCTGTAATATACATATGTTTCTGTAAAATACCCTCACCTCCTCATATACAGTGCATTCGGAAAGTTTTCACACCCTCGCAAGATTTCCATGTTTTGACTCCTTAAAAGGTTTTAGGAGTGTCTTTTTTATCCAGACTAACAAACACTAAAACATCTAGATGAGTCATTATTCTGTTTGAAGCTCACAATTGATCTCTGGTGCTTCCTTCCTTTATCAACAGTCAACAATCAAAGCATGGTGCAACTTTTACACTTAAGGTACACGTGCTCCGTATCTAGCTAGCATTGCGCTTTTCAATTTTAGTACTCCTCAGCGAGAAGTTTGTGAATGCTTGCAAACAAGTTACCATCTTCCATGCAAACTACTTATGAACTCAACCTGCTAGCAGCCAAAGCGTTTGCAAGGTTTTTGAGGAAACACCTCTCTGAGACCAATTTCACGCCGTTTGGGGTGCACATTGCTGTCAGTGTAGCACTTCAACAACCAAACATTCATGGTGGAGTAGCCAAATGGAAGTCAATCCTTAATAAAAAAAAGGCACATGATTGACTTGTGAAAAACTGAAAGGCAACTGACAAGATCTCAGACCACAAGACACACAATTATTGGGCAACAATCGTTAATGCTATTCCTGCAGTCAAACACGTGCTCTGGGGAAGCTCTTTTCTGTGACACAGATTGGGAGGCTAGTAAAGATATGTGGAAAGATGGATGCAGAATTATATCCAGTGCAGTCCTGAGTGAAAAACTTTTACAGAGAGCTCAGAATCTCAGTAACATATAGTAGTGGATTTGTAGAGTGGCCCAACTAAAGTCAGGACCTGATCCCAATACAGCACCTCTGGACAGACCTGATAGTTGGTGCACACCAAAGCTCTGCAATGTTCTAAGGAAAGTACTAGGTAAGGTATCTGAATACTGATATCCTGGAATATTTGAGTGTTATTTGCAATTAATTTACATAGCACCTCAGTAACCTGTTCTTGATTTTTCTTCACGGTGTATTGTTATGTGTAGACTGTCAGAAAAAAAAATCTACTTTAAAAATCTTCAAAACAACAAAACTTCAAAGACTGTGAAATCTTTCTGAATGCACTATACAAGAATGGATGTTCATCCCCATATATGTAGCATATTCTACTTCTGTAGCACACTAATGCATGCTCATATGCCAGTTTTCTTAATATATATATCATATCTTCACGCAAACATATATACATACAATATTATAAAATAAATAAATACAGGAAAACATTCTTGGTTCGTGGTTTAACGGTTTCTTCCAAAGCGGTTTTTGGTGCAGTCTTTGACTAACCTCTCTGCATGTTTGGGTTTGAGCCCTTGCTGATGGGATCAACAGTTGACTGAGCCTCCCTGAAAGATGCACCGGTGGGGGAGTTGCATTTCCTTCTGTGCATGATTGTGAATGTGTTTGAGAGTGTATGTGTGCATAAACAGTGTACGAAAGGGGGGGGGGGGACCAAAGTCTTTGGCCTGAGGAGCAAGTACAGCAAGTGCTGTGTTATGTGTGTGTGCGTGCGTGTATGCACTCTGTTCAAGATACCGCTTTGACAGTGTCCGATTGTCCCAAAAAAACGAAGCTCAGTAACACGGTACTGTCCGAGTGCACCCTCCGGAAGAGGGTGTAGTACAGCAGGGATTCTGACAGGGTTCAGGTGGGGGTGTTCAGGGTGACACAGCACCCATCTTCCCCATAGCCCCTTCATGAAAGGGTCTCACTGCCTGACTGACTGGGGGCTACTGATTGGAGCAGAACCCTCACTCCACCTGCCTCCGCTTCCCCACGTTCCCTCATCTTCATCTACATCACTGTGTGTGTGTGTGTGTTTCCACAAGACAGGGTGGAGGGTCTGGGTCTCCACCGGGCTCGGCGGGGCTAGATGGGTCCCTCATTGTGGGAGGAGTGGTTGCTCCTGCTAAGACCCACACAGTTCTGCTGCTGGTTGAGCAGGTGGGACGTTTCGTTGGCCACGGCAAAGGCCACAACAGGGGTGGTGATAGTGGTGGTAGCCGTGGCGGTGACCACAGCTGGGTTCTCCACTCCATCGTGGAGCTCTGTTAGCGTGAGTTCGATCTTAGTGAACTCACTGTCTGTCGACTGCGGAGTCTTGTCCATCCGCGACGCCATCACAGCGTTCTGGTACTGTTGTCGCGTCACCTACAAAACAGTGAAGGTCGGGTCAAGTGTCACAACAAGAGGTTGCTGTGCCGTTATTCGTGGCACAGAGCTGGTAGCTCGGTAAACAAGGATTTGACACTAAATAAGGATGTGGAAAAGGCTACAAGTAATATTGCTTTTAAAATATTCTGTAAAAAATGTAATGATTAATTTACAATGATAGCCTTTCATTATCTGCTTAGTGTCCAGTGAGAGGACAAGAATATTACTACAAGCCAGAAAATGACTCATCTTCATTTGTTTCTATAGCTGGAATCAAACCAGCAACCTTTTGTGTGTAATGTGTAAACCGCTACACTCTGGAGCTATCCATGATTCATCAAATCTAAATGTTTTAAATTGTCATGAAGTAATTATCTTACTGTCAATTTATATCAGTTAGGTAATTGCTTTTTGATCTTTTCTATTGATTTGGTACCCGGGACCCTAAAAGGAAGTAATAAAACATCGTAGAAAGTAGTACATCAGTTACGTCAGAGCTCTATTTGTGCCTCGCGGCTGATAAGCAGAATAAACAAAAACAGCCTCATGAAGCAGCAGAATTCATCAATGAACATTTCCAAAGCAAGAGATTTGCCACATTTACACATCTGGCACAACAGCAGTGACTTTATTCGTTACTTAGAAGAAACAGAATCAGAGCGACTTTATTAATCCCAGAGGGAAATTGAGCAAATATACAACAAATGTCAAGCACTCGTATAAAATGAAGTGTCTCACTGCCTGACTGAGAGTGTATGTGTGCATAGACAGTGTACAGAGATATTGATAGATAAATGTTAAGATAAATATATAGATATGGGTATAAATAGAAATATTAATATAAAAGGACAAAAATATGTCATGTATGTCAAATATATGTCATCAGCAGCAACATGATATATTTTTTTCACTTTTAGACAGGTAAGACTTTATAAGTTATTTTTCATAAAGCAGCCATCCTCAGATATTTAATGTATTTCTAGGTGTTTTTATTTCAGAGCAGAGAATTTGGGGAGGAGAATATTGAAATGACTTGTGCAAATGTGATTTCTGAGATCCAAATTACAGCAGTACATTTGACACTGACAAAAAGCAAGTTTTATTTGTGGCTGATATGGTTGTGATAGTTGCTGCTAGCAGTGTTCATTTATTTAGACTGAGAGGGGAAGATGCTATCAGAGCATTGGCACAGATGGATGGCTCAAAGCTGCGAGCGCACTGCCAAAGCTTTGGTTTCATTCTCTAACTGCTCATGTTGAATGTTTACAACTCAGTGGGAAAAAGAAAATGGAAATCCGCAGCTGCATGTGACATCACCACATCACCTACAATGTGCATATAATCCTCATTGCAGGCTAATTTCTGATCCCCTGTGTTTACTCACCTTTATATACTGCAGGTCTGAGCGTGCTCTGACAGAATAATCAGGCACATATATATGCAGGAAGGAGTTGAGCTGGTTGTTGCTGTTGCCCAGAGTCGGGGTGATGGCATCTATACGGTCACTCCTGTTCAGAGAATCGGAGTGATTCAGTCCAAATGGCCGTGGAGGAGATTTATTCTCTGTAGGAGAAAGAAATTTAAAGCATACTGGAATGCAAAAGTAATGCATGGCACTGCAAAAGTACTTTAAAGGGCCCTAATCCCTAAAGGTTGATTCAGTTCATCTGGACGTAGCGTTTTCAGAGGGAGAAACGTTTCGTCACTCATCCGACTGACTTCTTCAGTCTCAGCTGACTGCAGGTTTCCCCAACCTTATAAACAGCACTTTTGCACAATAACTGAAACTAGCACCACTGAAGGAACAATGGGCTGGGAGGTCAGTTCCTTCATCTTAATTATGCAAATTGTCATGACCATTGATCAACAACCACTTATCAAAGGCCATGAGTACTATTCACAGAGAGTTGGGGAATGGCTGCAATCACAGCATTGTAAGATGGCGAAAGATGTACCCTTAGGCCCCTCCTCGATTCAGAGATGGTCTTTCCCTTTTCACGTAAATGGCCTCCTTGACTCCGCACTCAGGCCAGCGTTCCTCCCTGTCCAGGATGTGTACATCCTCATCCTTGAAAGAGTGTCCACTGGCCTGTAGGTGTAAATAGACTGCAGAGTCCTGGCCTGACGAGTGACGAGGTGGCTCTTCTGTGTTGTGCCATCCGCTTCGCCAGAGGTTGTTTGGCTTCCCCGATGTATAAATCATGCCAATCCTCCCGGCACATAACAGCGTACACTACATTACTCTGTGTTGGGGGACCTGATCCTTGGGGTGGATCAATTTTTGGCACAGCGTGTTTTTGGGGATTAAAGGTTGTCACTCGTCCAACTGATTTATCCATGGGGCCAAAATATCGACATTATTAGCTATTTACTGATATATCAGTACTGATGATTATAACGGCTAATAAATGAAAATGAAAAAAAGTAGAGACAGGAGAGGAAGTCTTTAAATGTTTTTTCCAGTGTGGACATTGTGTAGTTTGTCTATCAGAGGGCCCTTTGCAGCTTCCCTGGTAGAAATTTAAAGCATACTGGAATGCAAAAGTAATGCATGGCACTGCAAAAGTACTTTAAAGGGCCCTAATCCCTAAAGGTTGATTCAGTTCATCTGAAAAAGTAATCCACGACTTGTTCGGACAATAAAACAAGATTACTTTTCAACTGTGTTGTCATATTAGCTTTTTAAGTACTCATAAATTCACATAACAAATTTAAAGAAAATCTGTTTATTTTTCGAGTGTCTGACAGAAAAGAACACCGGAATTGGTTTTCAGTCAGTTTTCAAACTCCTGTATCAGTTGGGCTCTATTTTACATTTCTGCTAGTCTGATCTAATATTACTGTTCCTTAAAGTTCATATGACACTAAATATTGATTTTTCATTGTCTGTTAGATGATCTCTTTGGGCCTGTGTAATAATGACAACATAAAAAATTTAAGTTAGAAACTTTACATAATTAGAAATTTTGTCTCAATTGTTTTGAGGACATTAAGATGCTTAAAATTTCCTCTGAAACTAGCCAAGTTGTACAGCACTACTTAAGATCCTTTGTATCTGTGACTTTTTTCCAGGTTGAGTCTTAGGTACAAAGCTGTGATGTATAGAAATCTAATTTATGTGTAAGTCTTCTAGTTTCATATAGCAGTCTCCAGTGATGCTGCGTTCTTCTATGTGCTACCACATAGAAGACTTGTTCTTTTCTTGGTTATTTTTAATTAAAGCCAGATTATGTTTTCCACTTCTTAAAGAAGCCTTGTGAAAATCACACACAACAAAGTGGAAACAGCTTGGCCAACACTAATGCTACTACGCTGACTGGAATGTATGTAATCCCATGTTGGAATATGTGTGTATGAATGTGTATGAGTGAGGAAGTGAGAGGCAAAAACAGTGTGTGTGTGGGGGTGTGTAGAGGGAGCACAGTAGGCCAAAGACCTGGCATGTGGACTCTTGTGGATTAGTACTCTACTTTTTAGGGGCCAGGTCGACACAAAAAAACGTCAGTGTGCTGTGTCAAGAAAACACACATACTAGATTTATAAACACACACACACTCAAATGCCACTGCACCAACGTGAGCACTGTAGGCCTCTACTACAGACACAATGAAAGTGTATTTATTCCACAGCATTTCCTATGGGTGCGTTCACTTTTAATTCACTTTCAAAGCAGCCCTTCTATGTGTGTAGTATTGTGGGTTTTGTTCATGGGCCTGTAAATGTGAACATATGCATATGTGCATGTCTTTGTATGTGTGCTCAGTGGTGTCCAGCAGGGGGCTGTAGCTGTAGGTCTTGTTTATGTAGTCAGGGGGTTAAAGGTTAGGGGCGAGCGGGGCGGAGCCGGGTTCCACTCTGGGGCCTCTAGTCTCCAACACCATTCAGCGACTTGACTAATGGCTCAGGAGACGAGGATGTTAAGCCTCAGTCTGGATCCGTTTTCCACTCTGCCTCTTTCTCTTTTAGTGTCACACACACAAGTTTACAGTGTATGTTGCATTCAGGGACAAACAGACAGTGAACACTTTCTTTGAAAGTCACACAAAACAAGTCAGTTCTCAAGCAGACTATGAAAACCAAAAGGCTAAACACACTCAGGTATATTTAGGTAAAGCATGCAGGTAGGTGAAACTGTGACTCTACAACTTCATGCGTCTATTTAATATCAACAAAACATTCTCTTTCAAATAATGAAATTTCATCACTATTCACTAAAGGTTATAGAGTGAGAGGTGATACTGAAAATCCACTGTACCTGGAGATCCTGCTAATGACTCAGCCCTACTGACTGCAAATGTACGAGACAGTGACAGAGGCACTTGGGGGAGAGAGGGATGAAACAAGAGAGAGACAAAAGAAGCGAGAAGACAGAAAGACGAGATTGTTAAAGTCGAGAAAATGGGTAATTTAATCAATTATATATGATAACATCTGATTAAAGAAAAGAAGTGTTAACTTGTTGTTCCTCTACTGATCAGCTTAAGATGAAAACTGGCACAAACCATGAAGCATTTGATTTAATTTCTTAGAGTGCACACATCCACCACAGGAGAGTTATTCTACTGTTTCACCAGTAGGTGTCTCTCAAATCACACCACCCAAATGAATCAGTCTAATAGCCGAGGACAGTGCTGTAGTTTATGAATGAACAGAGAAGAATGAGTGGATCACTAGATGATGCATTTTCATGACCTCTCTTGATTTATTATGTTATCATATTAGGACTTATGAGTTATTATTATATTATTTTTTACTCACAAAAGTGGCATTTTTCACATTTTTCTCATGTAACATGATGAGTACTTTATCCATACGTAATTTTTAAAATTATGTTGCATGAGAACAAGGTGAAAAATGACAATTTTATGAGTAAATCATAGTGCGCTGCAAGTCTTATAAGACCTCCAGTACCTATAAAGCATAAAGAAGTAGTAAAACCTCTAATTCTTCATATGAGCAGTCTATAACATATTTTACTGGAAACAAGCTACAGTGGATCACACTGTAAATGGTCTATATCACAAACCCAGAGAGAAGAGCTACTCGTCCAGCTGCATTTTAACATTTTACTTACTAATAATATCATTTTTCTGTCACAGGGTTTTCTTTCCATCCATCCATCTTCTGCCAGTTTTCTGGCTATGGGGTGGATGGCTCGCTTGAGCAGGTCATCTACCAGTCAGAAGTTCAGTGGTTCGATCCCTAGCTACATGCGGAAGTCTTTGGATACTGAACAATGCAACTATTGGAGTGTGTGTGCACTTTCAATGTTAGATAAAGTGCTTAGGTCTAAAAACAAAGTGTGTTATTGAGACTAATAGCAAAAAGCACTTCAAGTGCTCAGCTAGAGTAGAAAGCAATCCCTTTATTTGCAGCAGTCTAGGCACAGATGCCCAGACCTCCCCATCCCAAGATATTTCCAAGTCTGAGAGATATAACCTCTCAAGTGTGTCCTGAGTCTATCTTGGACGGGCCTCCTGGTAGGATATGCTCAAAACACCTAACCTAGGAGGTACCAAGGAGGCATCCTGTCAGAGCCTGAATCACCTCACATCTACTCTAAGCCCCTCCCAAATCAGACAACCTTTGCAGGAAGCTCATTTCTGCCATTTGTAGCTGTAACCTCACTGTTTCAGTCAGGCTAGGAACCTAAATCAACTGGTGACTCAACATCTTCAATTTTAAGCTCAGCTCTCTCTTCCCCGCAGCAGATCAGTACAAGATCCTCATCTCCTGCTTTACTCTGCCCATACCTGTGAACCAGAATCAGTGACAAACAACACTTTAGTCAAACACCCACCTAAAGTGAGCTTGACATCAGCGCCATTGATGCAAACCAAACTTCCACTAGTTCACAGAACACATGTAGACCGGTTTGGCAAAGTCCCACCCACCTCCAAGTATTCCACAATGAGTGAAACGAAAACTGCAGTTTTGCTCCTGATTGTGAGGTAAAACTAACAGGCGGATTCTTCTGTCCAGACCCTCTCAAAGGAGGCTGACGAGTGAGATTCCCTAGAAGTTAGGATTCACTTTCATGGGTATAAAAATTTAAGACCTAGATCAAGAAATCTTACCTGGTGAGGCTGTCAGAGCCATTATCCCATAGAAGGAGAATGGTCCCGCTTCAAACTTCATCCCCTCTTTTCCTGCTTCCACCTCCACCTTCCCCTGTGACAGCCAAGGAAAAGAATCATGAATTATCTTAAAAGTATGTAAGTGCTCAACACATTATATATCAACTTATCAGCTTAGTTAAACAAAAGATTACTTATTTGTGCTGGTTTTACGATATTTCCTTTAACTTTATGCTTTATTTTTTACTTTATTTATCCTGTCTGTGAGATTATAATAAATCCACCCTGCTTCCCTTGTTTCCTTTCCTTTTTACTACTTGTAGAAAATCCTCACTCTGTTTAATAGCTCCCAATCTGCTTCTAAGCTGGGTCTCAAGGGCAATGACCCCACACTTGCTCAAGCAGAACCTTATTTAATCCAAGGCTAATATACATGTCGACTTAGTGACCTGATAGGGGAAATATACAAAGTCTGCAAACCTTTGCAATAAAGACTTTGAACTCACTTTAGGAACAGTTATTTGGGACTTCCCTTTAAGGCGTACAGAGAAGTCCCAATACCCTCCCTGAATAAGACAATAGTGCTGGCTCCAGCGGCATATCAGAAACAGTGCAGAAATTCAGGGCTGCTTTCAGACCTGAGACTAAAGCTACATGAAGTGCAGAAGTCCGTGATCTATACACTATTGAATACACTAACTATTATATATTATCATATATAATTATTACGCAAATGTGTTTCCAAGATTTGCAGGGTGAAAGATTTTCATTAAGGCTGGTGTCATAGCTTGGATTTTAAAAGGTTTTAAGTTCAGTTTGGTTCCTATTTAAAGTTTTTTTTCTGAATGATGCTTAACTTTGACTTTCTAAGACATTTCCTGTCACACTCTATGATAGTTCAAATTATAACATTTAAATGTGAACACTGTGTAACAATCAGAAAACTTCATTTTGAGGATAATGCAGGAATCCCACAGGGTTCCGTTTTTGGCCTGCTTGTTTTCAGCTTTGATGTGTTTATGCACATAAGATGCTTAGATGACGTATGCATTGTCCAAAACTATGTGCGATTGGTTCCACAGTAATAGTAAAGCAGGCACAAGAAGAACAAGAAGAGTTCTCTAACTCCTTGTCCAGATGAACATGGGTACTGATGAACTTGACAAATTCAGCCTGACTGTGACACGTTATCCAAAACACCTGTAAAGTGTGTTTACCCCAAACCTTTATTTCTTTATTGCTTATTGCATTATTTAGGCGCATAGATGATACTGAACGCTCTTGTTTCTATTTCTTGTAGATAAACAAAACAATTTATCAGGACAACTGTGTCTAATTTTTTTAAATGTTGGAAGTTATTTGTCAAATAAATTATTCTCCAAGATTAATGAACCATATACTGAATACATTTGAGAAGTAATTAACTAAATAAGTAAATAATTAAGTATTTTATTGGTTATAAGCAGGACTCGTATTGGTCATACTGTATGACTGTGCAATTAATGTCTGGCTAAGAAACCACACGACTGAAATTTTCTCAAGAAGGTAAATATTTCATGGTTTGATTTCACTGAATTTCATCAGGGTTAGACTCATCTGGGACATACTGATGTCACACATTCTCACGCTTACCACAAAGAACTCAAACAGGATAACAACTTTAAACTCAAACTGAAACAATTTTTGGATTAGTCATGGATCATCTGGTTTATCTTTCATTTTATGGTACTACTTTAAAGACCCGTCTAGGGACTGGCACAATAAATTTGCTCATGCTATAAATGCTATGGTATGTGGCACTGGTCTTTTAAAATGCTGTATCTCTTAGGTCAGACATTATTATAACTAATTAGCTTCTTATCTATAGTATTATTGCTTGTTTTAGTTTAAACTGCCCTACAGTACAGTCATACCGCGCATACCTTAGGGATGCATGGCTTCTGTGGGAACAAACTCGGGCAGTACAACTCTGTTAGATCGATGACTACACCGTGAAAAACTGTAGGCCAGAGGAAAACGAATGCTTGCAGTGCTACAAGCAGCATTTTTAAACTGATCACATAGTATATACTGTTTATTCATCTGTAGTGACGGCAGAAGGAAATAATGGAACTAAATGATGCAGGTAAAACGAACTTATCCTGCATGAGCAGAGTTAGAATACTTGCGTTATTTTTTTTAATGTTAAACCTAAAATACATATCAATATTTACATTTTCCCAAACTGGTTATGTAGTGGGGTTTTTTGTTGTTGTTTTAAAAAATAAAAATAAAAAATCAAAGACTACTGATGTATCCTTCCACCTTGAAACTCGTTGTGTCCACACACCTGCAGGATGAGGATGAAATAATCCACAGGTTTGTTCCTGTGGAAGAGGTAGTGCTCTGGTGCCCGCTTGTTCTTATCATCGTATTTTAGCTCCTGGATCACATTTGGATGCTTCAACAAGCGCAGCAGAATCTTTTCTGACATCTGCATCGGTGCAAATGGCTCAACCTCTGAAGAGACAAGGAGAGAAAAAGACTGTGGTAAGACAAAACATTTCATTTCTTATGAAAAGTTAAATAATTATATCAATGTAATAAAATTATTCTTATATCTCCCTTATTGCCATGAAAATCCCAAAACATAAAAGAAATTAGTCCTAAAAAAGTATTACTGTTCATGGACTATTTACAAGAAAAACGCCACCGTGATGTCACCTGATGGTTTGAAAATTTTGTTTGCCACTGAGCACATACTAGTTTGGGGATGGGCAATTAGTTTTCCAAGGGGGCCACATGGTGCTGTTACCTGTGCAGACAAAGGTTTGATGTGTTTAAATGTGGCAGTTTTACTTACATTTATCCAAAGAAAGGCATGTATATAAGCTGGCCTATTTTTTTTAAACCAAAGACCCGGCAAACTTATATTTGTATTCTTAATATTTTATTTCTAACATATTGTTTTAAACTGATTTTAGACAAAGATTATATTGAAAATGACATCAGCAAAAGCGGCAGAAACCGACTTAGTAGAAATTCTCGGTTTAAAAAAGAGGAAAAGTGAAAGATGAAACTGTAAAACTGGATTTTAATAATGACAGAGGTATAGTTTTTGAGTTAACCACATAAACCTAACGTAAATATATCAAATGCAAAGTTATGTAGGTTCTGGGATATTTCTGGAAAGATTCCTTTACAAGGCTTTGTTCCTTTACTTGTCGCAGTAAGGAATTTCAGAGATTAAAATCTCATATTAGAGGAAATTTTAAGATTAAAAAAATAAAATCATGTGTATTTTCAAGTCTTTGTAGGATTTTAAATGAATCAATTGTATAATTGTTGTTTGCATTATTTATCACTGACCTAGTGGATTATTTAATAGAAAATGGCTCACAGATTATTAATTTTGATGGCATGGCAATAAATATATTTAGTTTAGGGTAATGATATATGTAGACAATAAACTTATTTTTCCAACATCAAAACAGGGGATATAGAAATAGATCACTTGTGTAATCTATTAGGGATAATCACTTAAATTCTGGAGCTTACATTCCATATGTTCTTAAAGTCAAAATTAAAGCATATATTGTCCATGGATAGCAGGGAAGATCGGACCCACTCTGTATCATAGTCATAAAGAGAAGGATTACATAAGGGAAACTAAACTCAGTGAACTAGCATACAACTATCTGCTCAGCCAGGATAAAATGGGAAATATTTGTCACCATGGGTCTCGCATGTTAAACAGATATTGGATAATTGTAGCTTATCTTATCTCTGGTTTACACAAAAGTTTAAAAAACATTAACTAGGTGAAACATGTTCTTAAACACTGGATGAAAGATTGGTTCTTGCGAAAGTGGCAAAGTGATCATATGATAATTAAATAAAGTATAAATAAGAGCTATAGCTGGAAAAATCATCTGCTGCAGTAAAACAAATAGTACAAATAGCAGTGGCTGACAAATTACTCGCTAAGGCGAAAGATGAATCACGGGCATGCGATCAGTGCCGCTTATCTGTCGGTTACCAAGCTCCAGATGAATGACCATGCCAAATTTCATTAAAATTAATAGGAAGACAGAATATTGCTGAAGTAAGCATTTCCCCCTCAAATCAATTCATTAAATTACTGTAAGAACCACACCCTAACAAAAAAGTTAACATTTTGATGGTTTGGTTTTTACATGATAACAAAAATACAAAATATTAGCAACATTGTGCTGCTGCAGAAACTGTATAAACCGTTACTGCATTTTTGTGAGGTGAGAGCCATACATAAGGGGCCAAAAATTTCAATAAATGTTAATAGAGACACCCCCTTCCCCCTCATTGTGTCTGGTCCTCTTCAACCACCTATTGGGCCAATCAGCTCCTTCAACTCATCAGCGGTGATATGTGTCAGCTGGCTGCTGGCTCCACCACCAGGAACTAAACTCCCTAATAGCCTTTAGAGGAACTTAATCAACGCTTAGCTGCCAGGTCAAAGTTCTAAAGCAAATCCAACTGCAATGAGGCATAGTGAACCGCTGCTGCTGGTGTAGTAGTACTTGCTGCCTGCTCTGAAATCCATTTCCCGAGGGAAAGCGGGTGAAATATTTCACATTTTACGCTAGTAAGTAACCAAGTATGTCGACTTGTGTGAGAACTGCGATTATAGGCCAAAAATCCTGGACGTGATGTCACTGAGGAACGAGTGTAAGCAAACAGGGTGGTGTTTTTAAAGCTGTGAGCAAAGATCTCAACATGTAACCTTCTGTGCATGACACGCAAGCAAATAAACGCCTGCATTTTTTTGGACCCGTGTCCATTCTGCAGACATCCTGTGTTGGGCTTATAGAGAGGCCTTCCACCTCTTTACACATACATACCAGCACACTTGTTGTGAGTCCCCACGCAATTCATTCCCTTACACATAGACGCACACAACGGCTACTCATGCTACACAAATACTCACACCTCCTCCTCTCTACACCCACTTGCCCAAAACTCAAAGCCCGTATGGGCACACAAACACACTCACACACACACTTTCCCCACAGTGAGGGGCTGAGGGCACACTGGGGGAAGTCAAGCAGCAACGCAGCCCACTTGCCTGTTGCTAGGAAACGCAGGGTAGCCAGCAGAAGCTGAGGTGATATTTTAACCTTCATTTCATTGTCGGTAGGCTTGAAGGCCGAGAAATCCTGCTTTCTTTCCCGATGTGTGATTTTCTTCTTTGTCTTGTTGTCAGCTGAGGAGGGAAAAATGAAAAGTCAGGTGTAAGAGTCAACCTGCAACAGGTTGGCTGAAACAGGAAAAGATCAGTCCACGACACTCCTCTGACGCTGAGCTAGTCATTTCGGGTCAAAAGGTGACTAAACTTGAGTTACCCTGCACTGATTACTGTTTTCCATAAAAGTAGCAGTGCTGACTTTCTGAGAACTACAGCAGAGCTATAGGAGGGCTACATTGTTACCACATTCCCGGCATTACAGAAGTACTGGCACGTACTCCATGTACACAGATACCATCATTTTTTACAAAGTCGAAGGTAAAATAGTAATTATGGTTGTCCATGATTATGAATGTATTTTGACTCCTATAATTATTTGATACCCTGATGAATTTGTAGGCTTGCTCACTTTCAAAGAAATGAACAATCTCTACTTTTTATTGCAGTCTCATTTTAATAGAGAAAAACAGAATATCAACCAAAAATCCAGAACAAAGCACATTTCAAAAAAATTATAAATCGATTTAGAAATTGATTTGCATGGCATTGATTAAGTATTTGATCTGTGTGCCATATAGCCACACAGATCATGAGTTGCCATGTGGGCAACTTGTTATGCATATACATCAAACCTGTCCACAGAATCATTTTCCATTCCAACCTCTCCACCAATATGAGCAAAACCAAAGAATTGTCAAAGGACATCGGGGACAAGACCACAGACCTGCACAAAGCTGGAACGGGCTGCAAGACCAGCAAGTAGCTTGGTGAGAAAATGACAACTACTGCTGTAATTATTCAGAAATGGAAGAATGAGAAATGAGAAAGGTGGTGGATCAACCTAAAAGGGCAGTTGGGAAGTCACCAAGGACAGTCACCAAGAACAGCACCTCCCACCCACCCAAATCCTCAAGATGGCACATGTAGACATCTGTCTTTAGTTTTACAGGGAATATCTGAATGATTCGGAGAAGGTTTGGAAGAAATTGGTGTGGTCAAATGAAACAAAGTTCAAGCTCTTTGGTATCAACTCAACCCACCATATTTGGAGGAAGAGTAATGCTGAGAATGAACCAAAGAACACCATCCCCCAAGTCAAGCAAGGACATGGAAAGATTATGCTTTGGAGCTGTTTTTCTAAGGGTACAGGATGACTTGGACTAATTGAGGGGCCAATGGAATGGGCCATGTATCATAAAATATTGGAGGAGAACCACTTTCCCTTAGCCAGAACACTGAGGTCATTGATAGCATGACAACCCACAACATACCACCAGGACAACAAAGGAGTGGTTCAAGAAGCACATTAAAGTCATGGAATGGACTTGCCAGCTTCTAGACCTCAGTCTATAGAAAATCCGTGAAAGGGAGCTGAAGCTTCAAATTGCCAAAGGGCAGCCAATAGGATTTAGAGTTTCTATAAAGCGGTGTGGCCCAAAAATCCTTCATGAGATGTGTGTAAACCTGGTGACTAACTACAAGAAACAGAGTCATAGTTTGCCTGGTAATCTTATTTCACTCCAATAATATTTAAACTGCAATAGAAATTAGACTTTTCATTTCTTTTTAAATTAAATAAACTTACAAATTCAGCAGGAGATCAGATAGATAGATGGTGTTGGGAAGGTTACTTTTAAAATGTATTTTGTAACGTATTCCGTTACATTACACAATGACAGTAACGTATTCTGAATACTTTGGATTACTTAATACAGTGGCTTACAAAAGTATTCAGCCCCCTTGAACTTTTCCACATTTTGTCACATTACAGCCACAAACATGAATCAATTTTATTGGAATTCCACGTGAAAGACCAAAACAAAGTGGTGTACACGTGAGAAGTGGAACGAAAATCATACATGATTCCAAACATTTTTTACAAATAAATAACTGAAAAGTGGGGTGTGTGTAATTATTCAGCCCCCTGAGTCAATACTTTGTAGAACCACCTTTTGCTGCAATTACAGCTGCCAGTCTTTTAGGGTTTGTCTCTACCAGCTTTGCACATCTAGAGACTGAAATCTTTGCCCCTTCTTCTTGCCACAGATTCTCGATTGTATTTAGATCTGGACTTTGACTGGGCCATTCTAACACATGGATATGTTTGTTTTAAACCATTCCATTGTTGCCCTGGCTTTATGTTTAGGGTCGTTGTCCTGCTGGAAGGTGAACCTCCGCCCCAGTCTCAAGTCTTTTGCAGACTCCAAGAGGTTTTCTTCCGAGATTGCCCTGTATTTGGCTCCATCCATCTTCCCATCAACTCTGACCAGCTTCCCTGTCCCTGCTGAAGAGAAGCACCCCCAGAGCATGATGCTGCCACCACCATATTTGACAGTGGGGATGGTGTGATCAGAGTGATGTGCAGTGTTAGTTTTCGGCCACACATAGCGTTTTGCATTTTGGCCAAAAAGTTCCATTTTGGTCTCATCTGACCAGAGCACCTTCTTCACATGTTTGCTGTGTCCCCCACATGGCTTGTAGCAAACTGCAAACGGGACTTTTTATGGTTTTCTGTTAACAATAGCTTTCTTCTTGCCACTCTTCCATAAAGGCCAACTTTGTGCAGTGCACGACTAATAGTTGTCCTATGGACAGATTCCCCCACCTGAGCTGTAGATCTCTGCAGCTCGTTCAGAGTCACCATGGGCCTCTTGGCTGCATTTCTGATCAGCGCTCTCCTTGTTCGCCATGTGAGTTTAGGTGGACGGCCTTGTCTTGGTAGGTTTACAGTTGTGCCATACTCCTTCCATTTCTGAATGATCACTTGAAAAGTGCTCCGTGGGATGTTCAAGGCTTGGGAAATGTTTTTGTAGCCTAAGCCTGCTTTAAATTTCTCAATAACTTTATTCCTGACCTGTCTGCTGTGTTCTTTGGACTTCATGGTGTTGTTGCTCCCAAGATTCTCCTAGACAACCTCTGAGGCCGTCACAGAGCAGCTGTTTTTGTGCTGACGTTAGATTACACACAGGTGCACTTTATTTAGTCATTAGCACTCATCAGGCAATGTCTATGGGCAACTGACTGCACTCAGACCAAAGGGGGCTGAATAATTACGCACACCCCACTTTTCAGTTATTTATTTGTAAAAAATGTTTGGAATCATGTATGATTTTCGTTCCACTTCTCACGTGTACACCACTTTGTGTTGGTCTTTCACGTGGAATTCCAATAAAATTGATTCATGTTTGTGGCTGTAATGTGACAAAATGTGGGAAAGTTCAAGGGGGCCGAATACTTTTGCAAGCCACTGTATATTATCATGCTTTTTATAACTACATGAATGTACTATTGCTGTGTGATTTATTACTATTACTGAAGGTTACTCGACATACCAATACCAACTTGATTTTTAAATCTTAATATAAAATGAGAAACTGTAGGGTGACATTAGGTAAGGCTGCACTTTTTACAGCGATCTCGTATAGAAAACTATTCGCGCGTATATAAAACAGGTTTGCGGCTCCGAGCCGTCGTAAAGAGACTTCTGGCGGGCCGAAAACTAGCCACCATTAACTTGTCTGGGTCAACTTTGCTAGCGAGACAGAGAGAGGCGTTGAAAGGTTGTTTCGGAGGAAAACAGAACACAGTGTACAGTCGAGTCTTAACAGCTTACTTACAACTGGGCTCGTCAGGCACTCTTTTTGGCTGCAGTGGTTATTATTATATTTACATGCTTCCATCTCCCGATTCTGCTCGGTGTCAACTCGGACTTTCCACTCTCCTTTTTCTCCCTTCCTCGCGCTCACACACACACACAGGTATGGCAGTCCATTCTCCCTGCAGCACGCATTACACTGCCCATCAGGCTACATTCTGCCTATTGCCTTCATATTAAATCATTTTTGTGAATAATTTAAAAAATATTTCTTCACGTCATTATGCGGCCGCAACTAGGTTTGACATGGGCCACGAGATTGAGATGCAGGCATTAGAGCCCCTAATGCGTGTTTTGTTTGGGTTTCCACCGGCGTGGAATTACCAAAAATAGATGGCATAGCCTAACATGTGAAACAGGAAAAGACCACCGTGTAATCCATTTATTTCAACAAAGTCAATGTATTCTGAATACCACGCTTTTAAACAGTAACTGTAACAGAATACAGCTACTCATATTTTGTATTTTAAATACATAACGCCTGTACATGTATTCCGTTACTCCCCAACACTTTAGATAGATAGATAGATAGATAGATAGATAGATAGATAGATAGATAGATAGATAGATAGATAGATAGATAGATAGATAGATAGATAGATAGATAGATAGATAGATAGATAGATAGATAGATAGATAGATAGATAGATAGATAGATAGATAGATAGATAGATAGATAGATAGATAGATAGATAGATAGATAGATAGATAGATAGATAGATAGATACACCTGATGTTTAAACCTTCTGTTTGTAAGAGGCAGCCAATCAGAGGAGCTAAAATGGATTGTTTCAGATGCTGAATAAACTTAGCAGATGCTTTAGAGCGTCAAATATAAATAATAAATAAGAGTCATGTTAAGAAACTCTTTATATATATCTTTTGAAAATAATCTCTGCTTGTGGAAAAAAAAATCAGATGTTGGGTGCACAACACAAACAAGACAATCTTCTCAGTAAAAAATATGTAAATTTAGAGTAAATAAAATGCTCACCAAGAGTAGCATTCTCAAAACAACTCAATTTCCAACAAACTCCAATTAACACATCATCTCAAAAATGTATTCTTGAACAGAGGTTTGAAGCTACCATTATCTGCATATAATGAGAAAGTTGTCATTTATAGGCATGAACCCATAGAGCATTATCACTGCAGCTCTGCAGAGATGTTTTTAGCACAATATTTTGCATTTCTGGCAGCCAGCTTTACTGCTTTGATTCAGTCCCGCTGCACTCATTAGTGTGAACCAAAAACTGCACAAACTGGCTCTACCCCACAGTACCCACAAGGCACCAAACAGCAGATATACATAGTTAGAAACTTGAACATTTAGCTTGTAAACTGCACATTTTCTCCAGAGTTTGTGGACACCAAGTCCGAGTGACAAAGAGCAATGACAACAGGCAGCTGTTGCATCTTGAAATAGTGCTTTTGATTTGAGATTAAAATGATTGGCTGAAAGATGCAAAAATGCTGTTAAGAGACATGGAGCGTGGTAATTCTCAGGGATTTTATCATCCGTTTTGTTTTTCATGAACTTATTGTATCTGTTGTTATGTTGAGTTTAAAGAGGGGAACCTACTGTATAGGTCAGTCTCGTCGAGGATCTCTGACTTGATGATTTCTTCAATAACGTCCTCCAGGGTGACAATACCCAGAACTTCGTAGAAAGGGTCTCCCTCACCTTCATTGTTCACCCTCTGAACTATGGCCAGGTGGGATTTTCCTAGCAAATCATACACACACATACACAGGTCATAAAGTTGGAGTCATATGTTATAGACGGTTAAACGTGGTTCACACAGTGAGCTTGGTTATAAAAGAGAAGAAACAGGCGGGAGTAAACATGTCTAATGTACCAATCTGAGGTGTATCATGGATAAATGTTTTATATAGTCTAAGTTTTTCTGTATAGCAAAGAGGAATTATAAGTTAGGTAGCAGGGTAGCAGGGATTATGGGGATTCAAAATCACACAAAGAGCAGGTGATGCAAAGTGATTTGAAGGCATGACTGTTGTACCCAGGGATACAGTGCTTGCTAATGTGAGGGTTAAACTGTTATCAGTGCCAGGAAAAAGTAATTCAGACCAAGACAGACAATCAAACAATCCTAAATTTCATCGTATGAACCCCTTTTGCCCTCCTTCCTTCCACATCTGTGTTCCCAGGACCCTCCTGTGTGCTGTAACATCTGAAAAAAAAGAAACAAACTGCCGTGTATGCAGAGACGACTGTCAGGCAAAACACTAAACAAATTCTTTGACTTTTCTCAGCTTGTGATCATTTAAAAGGAATTTTCCAGAGGCCTAGGCTAATATTAGCCCCTGCAAAATGAAGTTTCCATTCCGCCCTGGCGATATTCTCACCAAGCAAAGGAACAGACCGGGCGAACCTCCGCTGTGTGATCAGATTGTCTCGGAATGGGCCGTTTGCATGCAGATACACCTGGGTATAAAAACATGGAGGACGTCAGAGTGCTTCTGCGTACGTGTGCATGCACGTGTGTCAGGAGCGTCTGTGTGCACAAAGGAGTATGTTTATTTTACAGGTACATCACAGGGTCTGGTCTCAGTTGCTGTTTCAGCTCATTTTTACTGCTTCGATGCAGGCAAGCACAGACTGAAAAGATGTCTGAGCTAAAGACCAACAGAGTTATACTGCACAGCATCTCACTGCTTCCTCGCAACACTATGACAGCACAACAATGTTCAGTAGCTAGAACCTGAAAGTGAGAATGTTGTGAGTGCTAGATGGAGAATTGATGCTTTCAAGAAAGATACTCAGGTTACACCTAACATGCTGGCAGCGTAAGATCCCTTAAGAGAGGTATTAATAATGTAAGGACATAAATCCACTAACACAAAGAGCCTGAAAGTAGAAGGCCTTAGAAAATCTTAGCACCCAAGTGTCAAAAAACATACAAATGATATCTTCAGCATAGTGCTTTTTTTACTGAGACAAACACAAATGGCACCTCATGGGTTAAAGCAATCATACCTCTGTAGTCCTTGAGCATGCACTTACTCTAAACTGCCCAGGGAGGGAAAGAGAAATGGAGTGGCTAGCACAGCACAGCACTGCAGAGTGAAATTGATCAATGCTCGCTTTTTTCTCGCTAATGGCATCCACTTCACTCATGTTAATGAACACAAGTTATGAAGTTTAGGTTTGTACTGTAATAAAACATGTTCTGTCTTTACACCATAGAGTTTAAAATGAAATTAACTAACCATTGTCAGTAAAAAAAACAGTTTGCTGCTGCATTTAAAACTGAAAATTAAAAAAAAGTACATATCTGAAAAGTCAAAAAGATTTCTGTTTTTCCAAGAGAAGAAACATCCAGCTTGTTATCAGAGCAAAGTTTGAAACCACCTTCTGCTTATAGGTTTTACATTTGCAATTACCCATGCCATTACTGCATATGGCATGGGTAACTGCAAATAGACCATTCATGTTTATAAAACAAATACTGGATTTGGAGAAAGAAATGCTGCTATTCAGGCTTTTCCGACTTGCTTCTTTTTTTTTTAAACTCGCATGTATGTCAGCTGCACGAGTAACGTAGTAACTGGGTGAATACTGTGAAATGTTATTTATTAACCTTAATCATTATCATTACTTATGTTGTATGGGGATGCAGATTGCGATTTAATATACTGTTTATGTTACCTTGTTAACCTTTTATCGTGTTTATGGGAAGAACTGGCTTAACCTGAGGATGAACATGACATGCACAGGACATGCTCTAACATTTGTCAAAGTGAGTAGGAGGACTTTTTATGTCAAAATATTTCCTAAATTGCAAAATAAAATTATGTTCATCCACACATACATAACCAAAGAGGGGCAAATTACAAATTACTACTACCAGACCTCATAAAGAGTCACATCGTCGACTCTTTCTACAGAGGTTACCTTAACATCTTTGCACATCTGTAATTTCAGCCATTGGTATCCCAAAAGCACCAAAGGACTTGATGACTCTGTTGTAAGGGTTTCAGCAGAGGCAGTAAGCGTCATTACTTAAAAACGACATAAGGATGAAACTCAGTGGGAAGCCGAGATGACAGCGAGAAGCATGTTTATGCAAAGTTTCTAGTCTGTCCCATGGACTGATATATAAGGAGACTCAACATTTTGTTCTATATAACAGAGGGCACAGACTGGCGACCTGTCCAGGGTGTACCCCGCCTCTCGCCCTATGACAGCTGGGATAGGCTCCAGCGCCCCCCATGACCCTGAAAAGGATAAGCGGAAGCGATTGGATGGATGGATAACAGAGGGCATAAGAAAATGATATACCCAATAATTTTCTCTTGTTACTATACTGGATGTTTTATGTGTCATTAGGCCAATTATAAATAAAGGATATGCATTGACAGAATATGTTGCAGCTCTAAAACCATGGGTCCACTTTATTTCACCTTTTTCTGAATATCTTCAGCTCATGAAACGGCTGTTATGAGTTTCCATCACTAGTGGATGATCTTCCAGTACTTGATGGATTGGTTTAAAAGTTCAGTTTGAATTTATGATCACTTTGATGATCTACTGACTTTCCCCCCCATAGTCTGAGTAAATTTTCAACAACTACCAGAGAGTTTGCCATGGATAAGTGACAAGAGTGCCTATCAAAATCTGTGACCGATTAGCCTCAGCATTACTCTTTGCTTGTGATAAATGTGCTGGTGGCACATAGAAAAAATGACAACCGTGGTATTAGTTATAACTACATGACTTAGCATCATCATTGATGTTAACGTTTAGCTTGTGTAGCTGGTCTAAAGTTCCTGACAGAGCTACACTTTTTTATTTAAATATTCTTGGCCGAGCACAATTAGGAAATACGGAATGAATGAATGCTCTTCTAAACTCTGGAAAACTTTTTTTTCTTTTTTTAAACAAACTGTATTTAAGAGCTGAGTCAATTAGACACTGGAAAATTTCCATGGGATTTGAGGGTGGGTGCGTGACCTCAGTACGGCCCTGTGGAGCAGACCTTTTGATGTACATCCTTCTCCTTATGCTGCCAGTGTATTAAACAACAGCTAAACTGTCTACTCAAGAGGATTAAGCACTTCCTGGTAGTGCACCTCTACTGCTTTGTTGTTAAGGAAAACAAAATAATCCGCTGTGTACTTTTTACTTCACTTCACCCAATTACAAATATAAACTGAAACTGTAATTTACAGGGCTACTGACATTTCTCAGAAATGTTCAAACATAGCACTGAATAACTGTAATAATTGTGTTGTAGTTCTCAACAGGCTTCCTTAATAGATGAAACTGAAAGTGAATTGACCCTTGACCCTGCTGTTTGCAGTGTGCCTGTGCGCTGGACTACCCAGCATGCATTCAGCCTCATCCCAGCTAGATAGCCCCAGATGTCAGGCAGCAGTGGTGGGTTATAGGACCCTAGACGACTGGCCTTAACAAGGACACGCTCTCCCTGAGGCCCGCTGCCAAGTTCCAGGCTCCAGAAGGTCCAGAGTGTTAGCTTCTACTCTCTACCTCTACTCCCTCTTTTTTAAAAAAAAACAAAAATACACTGCTTCTACGGCAGCGAAGCAGCTATAAATAAACAGGCTGTCATTGTCTCATAATATATTTATGGAACACAGAAGCTGCATTTTTTTTCCTCTTGTTTGTGTGTTATTTTGTCTTTGTGGGAAACTGGAAAGTATGCACTCATCTGTGGGACAGTGAGACAAAATAACTGGGATGGCACTACTGTGCAAACACATATGTGTGTGTGTGTGTATTTGTGTGTGTACTGAGAGAAGCAGAAAGTGACTCTAGTTAGTTAAAGGTAGGGTATATGGTTCCTTTCATGGTAACACTGCAACTTTTTATTCACATGTAAACAGAATTTATAACCTTCAACTGATTATAACCTGTCATAAAAAAGTTGTAGTGCTTGTATTTGTCAACTAACCAAACTGATTTTTGAACAAGAGTATTTTGTGCATTAGGTTTTTTAATCTAAGTATTCTAAGTGATATCAGACCAAAGCTTCAGCCAGAACAATGTGATGTGATGTAATTAAAGACGGAAAAAATGGAGGCACTAAAGGGAAAGTCATTGGGTCCCCAAAGTCAGTCAACCAGTCACCAAAATGCCAGTCACCATAATAAAAGAACCTTTGAAAAATCTAAATTGGGGTTGCAATAATTCAGGAAGTAATATTCTTAATGGGCCCATTTTCATATGTAGTTTGTCAAAGATCCAAATTAAAAGCGCTCCAACTCTTGATAACTGTACCAAGCCAAACCAATAAACCATCCATCTATCCATCCATACCCCAAAGCCAAGCCTGAGAACCTCCATTTAGGCCTTCAGAGACTAAGCCATGTGCTCTTTTCCACCATTCCCATCTTATTTATGGAATGTAGCTTTGTCATATTTTTCCATAGCGCAATATGCCCCTATAAATAGGCACGTAAGGCTCAGAGACTTGGGGTGGGAGTATGAGGGGTCAGTATCTGTTGTGGACACTCATCACTGCCCCCCTCCCTGTCTCGCTCTCCCCCTGTTTTTCCAAATATTTGAGCCCTGACAAATATAGTGCAACGTTAGGGTGATGGGAACTCGTTGGATGGTCTTTCTTCTAAATCTACCTCCTGTGAAAAAAAGGAGCAGAGTTTCAGGCTATTCTCACCCATTTTTCCATTGACATGGATAAAAACTTTACCCTGGTAACATGTCAGCTATTTACAGCTTCTTTATTTACACAAACATTCAGACTGAATACACACTGAATAAAATAGTGTCACCTTGTGGCCTGTATTATCTGGAGACAGAAATGGAATTTATAGATAAAACAGATACATGAAATGCCTGCTGAGGCATTTATAAGATTAATATAAATAAGGAAACAAATGCTCCTTAATTGGTTACTTAAAGGGGCAGAGCAGCTGCTGCTCTAGGCTCCGTCAACTTCACTTTAATAAATCACACAAGGGGCATTTGCACCTTTATTGATCCTGAACAAACTTTATAATGTGCATGCAGTTTGCTGAAGGGTATTTACAAAAATGATACAGAGATTAGGTCAACCAAGAGTGCTTAATTCATTTCGACTGTTCCTTTAATTAACTAAATATCTTTGAGTAGATGGTATCAACTGACATAACAATATCATGATCTGGCTGTGTCTCAGGCTACGTTCATTAGACAGGGTAGTAATGCTGTTACGTGTTATGTGCTTGTACTAAATGTAGTTACGTAGTGCTCTGATAAATGCTATATGATAGAAACATATAGATAATATGTTTTTGTTTACAAGTTGAACAGCCACAAGGTGTAATACCCTCCATGGAGAAGGAGACTAGAGGCCAAGCTCAAGGTAGCACAGAGGGAGGTTAGCCAACTATCGGAGCTGCAGAAAGGCGCGATGAAGAAGGTGCCTAAGAAGTATAGCAAGCTGTACTGTTCCCACTGCTCTTCTGCATAGTCCTGAACCCCCTCAGTGAGATCACTAACAAGACTGGCTACTGATACCGACTACGGAATGGAGCAATCATCAGCCACCTCGTCTACATGGATGACATCAAGCTGTATGCCAAGAGTGAACGAGACATCGATTCACTGATCCACACCACCACGATATCCAGCAATGACATGGGAACATCATTCGGACTGGAGAAGTGTAGTCAGATGATAATGAAAAGAGGGTAGTCAGAATTGAGGGGATTGAAAATCTAAATGGGAGACACCCCCCAGGGTGGTGGAGATTGCAGAGCTAAGATCCTGTGGGACTTCCAGATACAGATGGACAAAATGGTGGTGGCTAACCAACTGGACATAGTGTTGGCTGACAAACAGAAGAAGACAGCTGTAGTGATTGATGTAGCAGTTCCGAATGACAGCAACATCAGGAGGAAGGAACATGAGAAGCTTGAGAAGTACCAAGGGCTCAGAGAAAAGCTGGAGAAGATGTGGAGGGTGAAGGTGACG
>NC_137948.1:9531733-9589565 GCF_963969265.1 Rhamphochromis sp. 'chilingali'
GGTCCAATAAAAGTACTTTTAGAAGTACATTTTTCCAAACACTTACATTTACTTAAATTTACTTGAGTAGGGTTAGGGGTTGCCACTTCAGCATGCAGTCAAATTCTAGAGTCTTGCTAATGACCTCCTAATTTTATTCAGGTGTGCTGCAGCAGGGAGATATGGAAAAGTTGCAGGACACCGACCGTCGAGGACTGGAGTTTGAGACCCCTCGTCTAGAACATGGTTAGACCACTAACCACCAGTTACCAGGGGAAAAATCTTTTACTGGACTGGTTGTTGGAGGCATACACTGCTGCACTAAAATCCTCTGGGCGATTGTTCAGGTTGCTAGCAGAAGACACAGACTTGCTTGCAAACACTAGTCAACTATTTCTTAAGAATGATAGTAAAACTGTGATAAGACCAACACAAACTGGAACCAGAGACTGTCTGCTTTCAAAGTAAAAGCTGCACCTTTCGAAACATCATTCTGCAACACTGAGTTACAACATTTACTCTGGAGGTAAAGATTTTTTTATTACAGTTTGTGTTTCACCTTTTCAAGTTTTACAACTGCTTGGCTGGCAGCCAATGAAAGTTTGTAGACAAGACTATGTAAACTACAGGCAAAGGTGACAATTCGCTAGTGACCAAAGCAATCACAAAGAGGTTTTCTCAAGCAAATGTTACCTAATGACAACTAGCAACCAACAAGAACCAGTTGCCAAATGGTCAAATAGTAACATTTTCCATCGTAACCACTGGTGCCCCAAAAAAATCATTGACTGTTCTCTCGGCCTATCTGACTGGAATCTGAGTGAGTGATAAAATGCTAAATATTAAATAATGAGAAGCACAAGTGAAAGAAATAAGGATGAAAAACCTCAATAGCTTATATCCGTCAAGCATGACATCAGATGATATCACAGAAGAAAGTTCTGTTTTTTCTGTGAAAGAATACAAAGGGGTTGATTATCAAAACGCAGGTGAAAACAATCAGGAACAAGTGAAGACAATTGCTATAGAGCAGACAATAACAAATAAGAAAATAAAGAAGTAACTAGAAGGACACACAACAGAAAACTAACCTTCACAGTAAAACAACACTAGGACCAAAAAGAAATCAAACAAGAATCCAAGGTACTATTCAAGAAAACCCAGGGCAATGAAAATAATGCATTTCCCAGAAATGATCTAAAATAACTCTTTTTAAATGATTATGGCCTTGACCCTGTAACACTTCAATGGTCATAAATAACTCTTTCACTCATCTTAAGGTCAATTGTCATTAATGATTACAAGTCATAACGTCACACTTTGCACTAAACTTGGTTTTCCGATGACTTTACTAAAGTCAACAAACTCGGCTGTGTCCCTAAAGCAAGAAATTAGAACTTCAAGCTTTGATTAAACAGCCATCTGCAGTGGAAGCACACAGGACAGGAATAATAATTCAAGCTGGACAGTCAGCTGTGGATGGGGTTAAAGCTTAGAGGCTGAATCTGGGCCTGAAGGGTCAGCTGGAGCAGTGGCTGGGGCCTGCAACCCATAGTGGGGCTCTACTAGCAGTTCCCTCTCTTGCTGTTAGTTGGGAGACGCCAGAGAGGGAAAAGGTCCACCGCACGCATACCAAGAGTCCTGAATGACCTAAAAATGCATCTGCGTCTTTACAACAAAGTCAGATAGGCAGATATTTGATTTCTTCCTGCTTGGTTTCTTCATTTGAATGCAGAACTGAAAACAGTCTTGACAACTTAAATGCCTTTGTGTTATTTGTGCCACTTTGAGGAAAAAAGTTTTACTCTGTCTGTTTTCATGCTTGTACAAAATAATTGTGAAAACCTGAGTCAGAGTTCTTCTATGATTTGATACATCCAAATGTATAAGCATGAAAGAGGTGAAGCCACTTGAACTTGAAGACACGTTCTTCAACAAGATAACAAGTGAGCAAAACAACTGAAACGTGGAAAAACTGGTAAAATGTGTAAATTGAAAGCAGAAACCAAACCTATTATTGTGACTGCAGCGGAAAGTAGGTGCAAACCAGGGGCTCAATATTTGGGGCTCATTCCAATTTCAATACTGATCCGAAGGCAGTAAAAAAATTCAGATACTGACAGCAAAACAGATCAAAAAGGTTGTTAACCTTGATAGCTTCAACAGCACAACGGGCACTTAATTTTGCACGTGATTACTGAATCATGGTTAATGCCACAGAGTGCTTGTTGTTGGTATCCCGAAAGACATTTTGGACTTTTCCTGCAGAAAAATTATTTTATGATTTCCATAAAAGCATTTATGTCAAGTAGTTACAGCTTACCATATGCTCGATCAGAGCTTTTGTGACTCAAAATTGACCTTTAAGGTGTGATTACACAAACAGGGAAAATTGGTGCAATCAATTATATAGGTATGTGTATGTGTATATATGTATGTATATATATATATATATGTATATGTATGTATATATATATATAGATATATATAGATATATAGATATAGATATAGATATATAGATATAGATATAGCATATGGTAAGCTGTAACTAGTTGACATAAGTAGATAAATGTCAGCTGAACAAGGTAAAATGCTAAGTTATACAATTGTATCATTTGCCTTGTCTCTATCATTGTTTCTGTCAGCAGACAGCGCTATGAGCATTTCAAACAATGAACTCTGAGTCACTCTGCTGGAAAAACTACACCAGAAACTGTTTATAAAATATATATTTTTACATGCTAGGTAACATGCAAATACCAAAAAATCTTTAATAGATTAGTATTGGCTGAAACATTAGTTGGACTCTACTGGAAACCTACATTCAGTTCAGCTAACATGAGCTGCTACGTTTAAGGTTATTGGTAATTATGAGAAGAAGAAAAAAAGGAAAACAATCATATTTGTCATGCGGGGTAAATGTTATTAAAATGTTGTTTTTTGGTTCCATTTCATAGTGGGTTTATTCTTTAATATAACTTTGGTAATGTGAGGGCACGAAATGGTCACATGCACTCATGGCCCATTAGCTTTTGCTAATAAATGCTAATGAGTGGCTGGTGCTGATTTCTGAGAAACTGAAACAGCAGTGTGAGAATTTTCCAAATGTCCCTCAAAATGACTTTGATTACTTTCCTACAGACTTTTACAAATCTATAAAGTTTAATTAATAATTAAATCAGAATTAAACCATAAGAGTAAGTGTGAGGTCCTGATGCTCGGTGCTTTTTTGTCGTTTTAATCATTATCGATGTGTTTCACATTGCCAGCTGAAATAAAAACACTACCACTGCTTAAGTCTCAGGAAAGTAGGCTCCATCAGCTGATTGTAAAAAGCGCTGGTGTCTTTCGGGCCTGTGAAGGGCCCGTCTTGGGCTTTTCCTCTTGCCAGTAAATGGAGAGACGGACAGTGTGCCCGGTGTTATCAATGAAGCCAGCCTCTTGGCTCTCCAAAAAGTGCAGCTTGGAAGGCATCCATAGCAGGGCATTAGGCCTGGAGGTTTGTGTCGTTTGTAATTTATAACACTGAGGGAAATGGGTAAGAGGACAATATGGAGAGAAGAGGGAGAGAGGGAATGTAGGAGGAGGGGGATGGGACTTTGCTACACAAGCAAGTGGCTCTGCTTCCTTTAGTGTGCTGCACAGAGCCTGGTTACTAGGCTGACCAAGCTGCAGAGTCTTCTGTCCCTCTCTGAGGCACAGCCTGAATGGGCCTTATTTTTCTTTTTACTCAAGTCAAAGTTAGACACAAACCAGAAAAAGATACAGTCTTCTGTACAGAAAAAATGCAGTGCTGGAATGTAACTAAGTACTTTTACTCAATGTTTTCTTGGCCAAGTCTCCCTGGAAGAGAAGATTTTAATCTCAAGGAATTTCCTGGTGATTAAAGATTAAATAAAAACACAAAAAAACAAAACTTAAGTACATAACATCTTTTTTTAAAAACTAAATATAGTGAATTGCAATTATCTGACACCTTTAGCAGCCTTCATGATGTTTTGATTCCTTTGTTGATTCATATTTGATCACTACTTCTCTAATAAATGTTTAGACTGGGCAATACATTAATGCCAGAGGAGAGCAAACAAGCAAACAAAAAACCACAACATTTCCATGCTATGGGACTGATTTGTTAGGTAGATGAGAGCACATTTAAACAACAAACCCAGTAAAAACAGCTCTTAAGATTTTTCCTTATAGTCCTTATAGTCCATACAGCCTTATAGTCCAGAAGTCATCTGGACTATAAGGCTTAAAACAAGCAATGTGAAGCAATAATTTGTTCATTCATTTCCATAAGAAGTATATTAAAAAATACATTTTAAATCAAATAACTATGACACTAAAAAGCTGCTTGCACATTAATGCATCACTGGAAAAACCTAATTATATAAAGCATAATTGTATATTAGTCCCAGGCGCTATTCTATAGCCTCAACTTCTTTTGTCTTTAATACATTAAGTGCATCAGCCCATTGTACATTTATACCCAGGATGTAGTAGCAGCTAGTCGCCACTTTTCTCCACATGAGAGAATCAGTAGGATGCCAGTTAATCAGTGCTAATGGCTTTCATTAAGAGGAGTCTCACTATCTCCATGTTTCATTATGGCACGCCATCTCTAGAGCCTGCTAGAGCTTCCAGTGGGACAGACTGACGTAGAGGCGGCGTTACAAATTTGTACATTTCAACCCCTGCTAATAAGACATAATGATTACCGCAATACAGTGATCATCATCACTCTTCTCCTCCTACTAATCATCATACGGCGACACTAATAGCAGCAATTTCCCGTCATTTCATAACAATGACATCATGCACAACACCCAAATTACCCTGATAATATCTTAAAGACATAACCACAGTCAGAGCAAACAGTTCCTCTCAGCAGAGACAAAATGAATGACACTTTGCGTACGACTACATAAAGGATTTTTCTTTATATTAAATATGTAATGGTGGCATTTCAAGTATCAGCTTAAGGACGATTTTTGCTCTTTTTGCCATCAAATGCAAAAAAAGAGCATCTTTTAAGTGTCTTTCCAACAAGATAAGGGTCTTGGTTAAGTGGTTTCTTGCTTTAGAATAGAATTTCTTCTAAAAATCTTGGAATTTAATAACAGCAAAACTTTAGTCTTATAACAATAAATTGGTTAAATTTGGTGCCTTTTTGTGTCTGTGTGTCTGCATGCATGTGTTTTATATTCTGCCATTTGGACGACAGAAACACAAAGTCTTTCTGGTGTATCATCATCATCATCATCAGTCTTTGAACATTTAGTAGCAAAAAAAATATTGGCAAATGCCAATATTCAGATAAAATATTGATTAACGCCAACAGTTCATTTCTCTACTCCCACTAAAGTCTTAGATTATACAATCCCAAAACAGAGGCTGTAAATCAGAGTATCTGCACTATGGAGATGATCATTTCACATTTGTTTAAAGAGGATTAAAGGGCCTATCAAAATTAATAAATTTAAGTACAAATGGATGTAAGTGCAAATATCTCATCTTCCATTCGGGTAACTTACAGTTAAATCCAGGCCAACAGAATAAATGAAAACATGAGGCTGTTCTGTTACATCATACACCTCTCAGCCTCAGTCTCCTGTTACAGTAATACCTGCATGGCCACGTCAATTACAAAGTCTAAATAATCTGTTAACGAAATAACGGGCAGGTGCAGTATGAGCTCTGTTTTGGGAAGCAGCTTATTAAAAGCAACGTGGGGGTGGCTGCATTCTGGATTGCATAATAACAAATTTTTTCATGGCTACAGATCCTAGGCAACATGCGCTGGAAGCAGATTCGGCTCCTTAACTACACGAACAACACAAAATTACAAAAGCCATTCCTTCAGGAGCAGCCATCGTCAGAGACTACCAGAAGTTATATGAGTCACTAATGAGTCTGCACTCAAGTTACTAGGTAGAAATGATGTGAAGTGAGATGCACTGCAGTGTCGAGAAAAAAGAACTGCGGTTTTTAAAATGTGCTCAAGATAGATGTTTGCACCAACACCAGAGACAATACGTGACAGTGTTTGGATTTCTGTGCAATGTGTTCTGACCGACTTTTTCTCAAGTGACTACAGTGATAAAAACCATATTTGTGGATGTTCATAAAAAGCCCATTGTCACTAACAAATAAATCTGCCATACAGAAGCAAGGACGTGAGATTACAGAGGTTTATATCAAAAGTCTTCCATGTCAGATCTCCACACTTGTTACTCTTCAAAGTAACCCTTGATAAAATGTCAACTATAAAGCAACAGAGACCTTTTTGTGTGTTTTAACCCCTTTTGGATAGTAGTGCAGTCTCATTTCTACTATATCTTTGGATGGCTGTGCACAGGTCAAATTTGGAGGCTAATGCATTTTGGTGCTACTTCCAAATATAGCAAGCTGAAGCTGACATAGTTGTTTGTTTGCAGGAGTTGTAGGCCAGCAGTACTGCTTAATACCACAGCCTACGTGAATAGAGACTGGATCACACCCAAAATCTTAATTTTGACATCAGAATACATTACAGTCAACGAAAAATCTGCAAAACTTCCAGGAAACCTACTTTACATTTATTTTCCAGGAAGAAAATAAATGTAAAGAAAAGTCATAATGCCAGATCAGACAGGCTTTGGTAATGCACTGCGGCTAGATTGACACTCCTTAACTGTTGTACTAATCGGGTCTTAAAAGCCTACTCCACGTTGTACCAGAATCTGAAGAATGTGGGGCAATTCAAAAACTAGTCTTGTAACGCAACAAACTCAAGAGTTTAACCCAGTCAATATCAAAATCAGCAAAGGTCAACAGTGCATCCATTCATTGTTGGGAAAAGTTTGGTTTTTTTGTAATAAGTTACAGATTACTAGTTAACCTGTAATGAATTTATTCTTCATTGATGATGAAGAATAAATGTTTTTATTCTTCATCATCAATGTAGCTTATTGTAGTTACTGTAATTGAAATGCATTTAGTTTTTGATTACTTGTCTAATAAATTAAATTGGGCAATAAAGCAGAAACAGACTTGAGCAACGTCAACAATTTTTTACAGCTTGCAAACAGGGTTTAGACTTGTTTACTAGCAGTAGATTAATGTCAAAGATTAAAAAAAAAAAGAAAAAAGAAAAATCACTGAATTTCTGTACCCTGGCATTGTTGGCGGGTCATAGCATGGCCAGCTCGGATTTTTCACACAAATGTGCACAGAGTTGACTGGTGAATGACAACAAATTCAAACAACAGACACAAAAAACAACGCTAAACACCTTTAGGTGACTGTTGTTGTGATTTGGCGCTGTATATAAAATTGAATTGAACTGAACATTTGAGCACAAATTGCTAATACATCAGCTTTTTGGAACGATCAGTATTAATTACATTTACTGCACAGTCTCACACCAACTTTTATTCTGAATTGACAGAAATTCTACATTTCTGCATTCGTGGATGTCACAAGTAACTAACCAACTTGACTTCACTGCTTGGGAATTACAATAAGTGAGATTTTGGCTACAGCTGGTTTTTATCCATTTAATGAGTTTATGAAAATGAACTTACAAAGTCTTTAAATTTGCATTACAAAATGTACTAACCATTACATCATCTTCATTTCTTTTTCACAATTGTGTTACCCTGGAGCCTAAACAGTTATGAAAAATCAAACTCAAACAACGAGCAAGTATAAGCAATGCTAATAGAAAATGTCAGTTTGTTTGGTTTTTAATCAAATGTTTTTCTTCAGCCAACAAATGTGATGTTTGCTATTAGAGGAGGCCAGGAGGAGCACTGTGTCTTTGTGGATCTAGAGAAAGCATATCACAGCGTAGGGCTGGGCCATATTATACCGTTCACGGTAATACCGGTATAATGTTAGGCAACGATAGGAAAATGAAATATCGCGATAGAATGGGAGTAAAACGCGCATGCGCAGTGCCTTTGTTTTCATACGCACATGGCCGATTGTTGAGTGAAACAGATGAACCAGAATTGGTTTGTAAAAATGGTGCAACTTCCGTGATGTGGAACTGGTTTGGTGTTTGTCCGTCAGATACACAACAAAGCACATTTTTTTGCAGAACATGCAAGCGGCCGTTGTTATTGTCGTATTTGTCGGACTAAGATGCTCTTAAATCTGGGAGTAATCTGGGTCCTAAACTCCGTATACATTCAGGTCAAACAATACTGCAGCATCACTTAGAGTTAAAAACTGTCTAAATTCTTTCATCTTTAATAAAACGATCAGCATTGCTGCTTTACCAGGTGTAACTATAAAGTTTAACTTCCAGGCATCCATGAAAACAAAAGTTATTACATTTAACGGAGTTAGAAGTTAGCAGGAAGCTAGCGGAAGTTAGCTCGCTAGTTTCGCTAGTTACCTAAGCATGATATTGCATGTTCTGACTGAGAGATTTCTGAAAAAAATCAAACGTACAGCTCTGCTATCACTTCCAACATAAATGAAGACAGGAAACTAAACAGCAGTGACGTTTGTAGGGTTACTGAAGTTGGGCTAGCTGGTATATAATGATGTGCTACGTGATCGCTAGCGACACAGCTATGTTAGCATAACATAAACAGTGAAGCTGGAGGACGAACACTAACACTTTTCCACTTATAAAAGTTAACGTGAAGGTTTTTCATGGTTAGAGACAAATGCAATCGCATGGCAGGATGCTGTAAACGGACCAAACTTCAGTCAGGAGAACAACTGAGATAATCCATCCACAATACGAGGTTAGTCATTAATATACTGCAACAACATGGGAATAGAGCAGCTGCCAGAGAATTCAACATTAATGAATCAATGGTACAGAAGTGGAGGAAGCAAGAAGAATGAGTTTAATAAAGTTTGATTTATCTGACTGCTTTGTTTCGCTTAATGTGCCTTATAATCCCGTGCACCTTATGGTCCGAAAAATGCGTACTGCACACTGCAGTTTAATGTTGCAAAGCACCTCTTTTTAACTTCAGTGGATATTATACATGGTTATGCTCAGGATATGTCAGCCCATTTCTACTGGAAATGCCTTTTGGTTAAACTTTCAGCAAGGAATTTGCATTTGCACTGTTACATTTTTATAAAGCTTTAATGTACATAAAAACCAGCTTCTTGTTTAAGTGAAAATAAATGGAAGGTTGTCTTTTTGCGCTAGTAATGTTGTGGAGTTGTATTTTGTCTCGCATCAATTATATCGTCGGTTATATCGTTATCGCAAATTTTCAAATATATATCGTGATAAATATTTTTGGCCATATCGCCCTGCTCTATCACAGCGTGCCAAGAGAGGAACTGTGGTACTGCATAAGGAAGTCAGGAGCGGCTGAGAAGTACGTGAGTGTGGAGCAGGACATGTATGAGGACAGCAAGAGAGTGGTGAGGTGTGCAGTAGGAGTGACAGATGGGTTCGAGTGAAAGGCGGAGTAGCATTACATCAAAGATCGGCTCTGGGCCCCTTCTTGTTTGCAATGGTGATGAAGAGATTTATAGATGACGTCAGGAAAAAAACTTTGTAGATTATGATGTTTGCAGACAACACTGCGATCTATAGTTGGAGTAGGGAGCAGGCGGAAGAGAGTCTGCAAAGGTGGAGAGAAGAGGAATGAAAGTCAGAATACACAAGTTTGAATGAGAGGGAGACCGATATAATAGTGAGGATGCGATTAGGAGAGGTAGTGACGGTGGATGAGTTTAAATAGGCATGGTGGAGCAGATGGAGACGAGTGTTGGGTTGATTTATCAGAGAAGGGTAGGGGAAGATGTAGTCAGACTTGCTTTGATACATTATTTAGAGACAGGGGCACTGACAAAAACACAGGAAGGGGATCTATAATAATGATAATAATATATGGGACATGCCTCTCTGCCAGACAAATATAGTGTATTACAGAGTTTAAGTGGTGCAGAGGGTGGTCAGGATTATCCATGATGGATAACAGTGACCTCCTCGCTACACCAGCTCCACAAGTTCCAATTTGCAGCCAGTAATAGAGCCGGCCTTACTAATCAGTTTGTTCTGTTGGTGTCACCACCTGATGATGATTTCCCAGCAAACCACAGCAAAGTCCACCGTGCTCACCACAATTAACTGATAAAAAAAAAAATCACCTTTGTTTTGATTGACAGATTGAAGGCTCTCAGCTTCCTTAGGAACTAAAGTCTGCTCATTCCCTTTTAGTATATAGCCTCCAGTTCAGCCCAGGTACTTATACATCTGTACTACGTCAGTATCCTGTCCCATGATAGACACAGGTCATGAAGCCATTCTCTTCCTTCTGAAGTCAATAACCATCTTTCTGGTCTTATTCACATTAAGAAGCAGACAGTTCCTTCCAGACAGTTACACAAAAATCATCAACTAGTTCTTTGCCCTCCTCCTTCTGCCACATAAACATCCAACAACTACAGAACTGTTACAGCATCTCTATATCTGCCATGAACTGCAGGTGTACAATGTGAACAGCAATGGAGACAGGACAGAGACCTTTCTGCACAGCTGCTTTAGTACACATCGACAAATCAGACAGAGCACCGCTCAGTCTCACATACTGTGACCTGTCTGCCAGGTGGCCAGTAATCCATGAGATGGTGGATGCATTTACTCACACGTAGCTTCTCTTCTCGTATCATCCAGTTCTGCATCTCTGCACTCCATTGTACATATATACACAAAGTACTTTCTAGTGAATGCTTTCTAGTTCTGTTCTTTCTACAGCATTTCCATCCTCAGCTTTTTTCAGTAAGGAGTCTTAATGCCATTGTTTACCATTTTTAAAAAATGTTTTTCCAGCACCTGAAAGCATATGATCTGCGCAAATTGCTGGTGAACACAATGTGGAATTAAGGGAGAGGATCTGTTCCACAATAGTTCAGAATGTGTTAATGTAACACACTCAAGTCTGTTAGGGTCTGTTGGGATATGACAGACAATAATTTCCTCACTGGACAGTCTGCGCTAGGATCTGTGCAGATGTCCGAATCCCTGTCTGGTTTTTTGTGTGTCTTATCTAAGCCATCAACTGTTATGCATGCACACCTTTAAGTAAGTATAATAGGATAAGTATTATAAGTATAATAGGAATAGCTACTCAGCCATGGTGTCTCCAGCTGTCCATGTCTATGTCCACAACTTGGTATAATCAAGGCTTTAAGCAGTACAGTATACCAGCTCATATGACCACAGATCAGCCACAGATAGACATTTTTCTTTACATCAACTCTTTATTCAAGTCTGTGATCATTTTGAGACCATAAATGATATCCCTGAAAAGATGATGTGAGTACTTTTGCACTTTATTCATTAACCTCAAAGACAGCTTATCATGTAAAACATGTAAGTATATACATGTAAGATTTCAGTGGGCCTGGTCAGTCTCTCTCACATTAGATAATCATGCTGGTTACCTCAACACATGAAGATTACCAATGCTTTTTCAGGTGTTGTCAGCACGTGGCCTTTAAAGGGTAGTTATTAAATAATTCTCCATAATGTAGTACTGTGCTTACTATATATAAACTCTACTTTCTCAAAAACTCAAACAATTTTCTGGTATTCCCAAATGATTAAGTTAATAAATGACTTGTCTGGTTCAATCAGCAACAATAAGTGAACTAACCGCATGAATTAACGGCAACTAGTGAACTAGAAAAATCCTTTGTCAGGTGTTGTCTTAATACAAAGAAAAGCAATGAAAATTTCATCGTGACGGATTACATAATGCGCTTTCAACAGGCTTCTCCAAAACTACGCCCAGAGCCAGAAAATCTGGCGGCAGTGAGTTATTCATCGCTTTTAGTAAACGGGCTAAAACACGCATTAACAACTTGTGTGGGCCTTTAAACTTAGTCACAGACAAGAAGTTACCAAACAACAGGTTACTACAACAGAGGTTTTCTGGCTTCTTTCTCAAAGACCTCCTAAAAGGGCTGCAGAAACAGAGGAATATGTTTACAAGTGAATCATTTTTGTTCTTATAAACCATGCAGACAGGTGCCTGAACAAATAAGCAGAAATCACAAGTGATATGATTATAAAAAGATAAGTGTTTAAATAATAAATAAATGCAGAGTGTTGGGTTTTTTTTAAATGATATTACATTCCACTCGAGAGAAAATCTGTAGCCGATGCCGTCTTCTGTAATACCAAGTATAGTGAAATGCAGACAACCTTTGATTCGAGGTAATTAGTTCTGATAAAGTGAGCGGCTGGCAGAAGAAGTCACGCTGAGTTCAAAGGGGTGTCCCTCATCAGGAAACATTAAGTGTTCTTACCAACATGATGTCATTTAATCCCAACACTTGATGCAGCGTTAAAAACCGAGGGTTACCAGGCAAACAATCCATCACGCTTTTTAGACATTTGCTATGACATGCTCCACACAAACCCCCAGAAAGAATAAAAACATTAAAAAAACGCAACACACACAAACTGCTGTCAGTATTTCAACAAGGCCCAAAAGAGAAAAAATGAGTTTCACTTTAAGACAAAGTCCTAAGCAAAGAGCCTGCAAGGCTGCTGAATCTGAATTAAGCATAGATTGGCCTATATTGCAGCAATTAGGGAACTAGTTCAAGTCGTGCCAGTTCTCATGTAGGTTCTTTTACACTGGGGACTTTTACTCTAAAACAGTGAAGAATACAGTGCAGTCTGGGCTAGGAAACAGTGGTTGAATTGAAAAGACCACGGTGGAATGAACTTTTCATTTAACAGCAGAAAAGGTTTGCAGATGAGTGCTGTGCTTTGAAAGAAGAATGTGGCATAATAGCTTGTAGGCATGACTAAACAGTATGCACGTGAAATAACATATTTATCACCAGCACGCAGGAGAATAACCGCATCAATCACACACGCGATTTGAAAATAGGAGATAAGATAAACTGACTCTAAGTGCCCGTGCATCTGATGCTGCACGAGTGGCCCGGCTTCCCCAGAATCAGAAAGCAGAGTGGTGTAGAGGAACATGTGTGCAACCTGATTTGAGCTCTCATGCCTACGGTAAATCCATTCCTCCTCTCAAAAAGCTTGGAACACTGTATGTGAAGGGGTGACTAACTTGCACTTTCAGGAATATCGCACATAACTGGAAGCCAGAAGGGCAGCTAAATTCCTGTTTTTGCCCCAGCTACTTGGTTTTGTCCCAAAAGGCACTCACTGACCCACTCATTAACGGGTAAAGCTGCAGCTTGACAAGAAACCCCCAGATGACAGTAATTGTTGCAGTCGCAGATGGAGAGCAATTAATGAAGGGTCAGAAGTTTCCAGAAGTGTGTCTGCCTGCATTAAACACCTCCTGTATGAATCTCACTGTAACCCTTGACCTAGGACCTCGATGGAGCTGGGTAAAACATAAGCAGGGGCACGTTGATTATGGTGGCTTCTCTATATTTCAAGTAAAATGAGCACTTCTGAGAATCTTTTTAAACCTTAACAAAGAGTAGAATCAGCATCACGGTGAATTATGTAATGCTGCACAGTCTGAAATCCTCTCTTACAAATCCACAACTGTGAAGAGGAACCAACTTATGAAAAAAGTTCTGATCCGATGCTCTAACACAGTCTCTACCGTGAGCAGCATGTTTTGGGACTGTTTCTTTTTTTTTTTGTAACCGACTCCAAACGACTATGCAGCTCCGCAAGCGGCATCAAATTAATTAACAATGACTTACAATACAAAGCACTTTGAACTGAGTGTGTGCTGTGAACAGAGCCAGATTGACGGGAAACTTTGACCCCGCAGGCCTCCCCACAGCAGTTGCTTATGACTTGCCTCCCTTGAATTCCCCTCTGGTGCACTGCCAGCAGCACAGACGCTATACCCTCCAGAGCTGAGTGTTTATGATTAAGTATGCAGGTGTAATGATGCGAAAACTTAATGTATGCGTCTTTTAGTGGGAGTATGTGAACAGAATTCACAAATTGCAACTAACTACTGCAAACAGATACACCCGGTTACCCATTTACAAACATATCTGAGATGAATGGAGCTGAATTATTTAAAGCATCATTATGCAACAAGACACTCTCTCTGCTAACGGGCAAAATACTTCTACAGAGAAAAACTTCACATTATTTTATTAATTGTCTCTTTTTAAGTATTTCAAACCAAAGTATGTCACGGCTGCTTAGGCAGCAGCTTTTATTTAAACATAAACTCAGTGTTAGGTATGTAGCAAGTGTTTGGATGCTGAGGACGGAACATGAACCGATGCCCCGGGATATTTAATGAGGTGCATGCAGATGTTTTAAACTCCGACCACATCTGCAGCTTGTGCACAAACTGAGGAATGACTCTAAAGCAAACTAAGCACGAGTGGAACAGTGGTGCAGTGGTTATGAATATCGCCTCATAGCAAAAGGGCCCTGGATTTGAGACTGTCAGCTGCCTGGCATCTTTATTTGTTTGGTATGTGGATGTTGTCCCTGCGCCTGTGTGGGATCGCTCCATTCTCATTAGGCTAATTAGTGATTCTAAATTGCCTGGAAGCATAAGCGGCTGTCCTTTTCTCTCTGTGATAGATGGGTGACCAGTCAAGGTTGTACCCCACCTCTTATCCTATGACAGTTGGGATAAGCTCCAGGCTAGCATGGCCCTGAACTGGATAAGGAGTTAAGAAAGTGGATAGATAGAAAAATATGCATCTAATTAAAAAGAGTAGAAAACGGTTTGTCTTAGTTTATTGTTTTTTTGTCGAAACAAATTGTGCAGGAGTGTAATTATTAATTACTAAATCTCCATCAGAGCAAGGCACATTTTCCTTCCTTAAGAAGAAAATGTAAAAGTAAATATGTAAGAAAAATTGTGTATGTTTCTGTTCTGTGTCCTGTGTACTGTTTGTTTGTATATGTGTCTTTTTGGCTGCTGTTACAACCAAATTTCCCCTTGTGGGACAATTAAAGGATTATTCTATTTTATTCTAAAATGTTGCTACCTTACAAAAATAAAAACTTCACACAAGTTTCTGTGTCACTGAAATATGGTGACTAATGAATCAACAACCCAATTATTTTCTTTTCACTAGCAGGGACCACATCCTCGGTAACGATGGGCGATGAGGGATGAGGAAGTGTGACTGGTGCTGCGGTTTGGGGAAGGCCTCGAAGGGGACTGGCGACGGCTCTCGGGCCGGGCAGATCCCCATGTACTAACGAGAAATGAATGAAGGAAAGGAAGAGAGGAGAAGAGGAGAAGAGAGGGAAAAATGAGGGGGAAGGGTGGGGCGTGAAAATGAGAACAGCAGGTATTGGAGGAGGGGGGCTTTTATAGGCTGATGCCGGAGGGGGCGTGAAGGTAGGAGTGTTCCCACTCCTGAAATTCAGATGATATCTCCACCAAAACAGTTCCCAGTTAATGTTCTGCAATATTACTTATCAATGAAGTGACTTGTGGATTCAGCGCCATTGTGTAGCACACACACACACACACACACACACACACACACACACACACACACACACACACACACACACACACACACACACACACACACAGGAACACAAGTAAACACAAACATTCAAATATTCACTAAATGGTTGTAACACACAAAATCTTAGTCATCAGATGTCTACTACAATCACAACAGAGATATGTAATAATAAAAAGAAATTGCAAACATTTGCTGATCTTAGTATTCTGATAAAATAACAGGATGGTGAACTTTCTCTGTTGACTCAGAAAACTGGTGCATGTCTGTGACTAGTCAGCTGTAATGAAAATAAATAAACAAACACCCCCATCCCCAAATAGTATATTATGTAATGCTAATTTGGCAGAGGAACTACACCTAATTTCTGGTAATGGAGCTCGCTGATTTGTTCTGTTTTTCCTCCCAATTAATCCTCTTAAAGTGAAGCGAATATTCTAATAAGCGCACAACAGTCATGTTTTTTCCCCCTAGTTTTAAGAGTTCATAAATCAGCTGCTGACAGGTGTGTCTGTATATGCATCAGTCCAGTCCAGCACCAAATCTACAAACCCTTTCCAGGAATAACTTAGTCAGAAGCAACAACAGTGAGGGGGTTGGCTATGCAAAACATCAGATAAACCGTGGGTGAGGTAAACATCTTTCTCAAACACCATGCGCATACAAATACACACAGCACACGGGGGGCTTGAGGGTGTTAGAGGTTGTTATTCATTATCCACACGACTGCATTCCAGGATTGGACAAAAAAAGAGTTATCGCCACCATCACTCTGAAGCAAGCGCATGAGAGGCAGACAGGGATTTAAGCAGGTTCTCAAACAAGATGCCCCCACCTGATAACCTCAGTGCTGCTGTTGCACTATTCCCACATGTCCTAATGCATTTACAAATGAGAGAGAGCAAGAGATGAAAGGAATGGGAAAGTGTGAAAAGGGTTGAATAGGAGGAGGGCAAGGCATGAGGAGGAAAAGCAGGAGGGGAGAGAGAGAGTGTGAACATTAACACTTAATGGAAGTGATGGAGAATGATAAGGCCACCTGCTTCTCCACTTTACAGGAAGTGACCTGTGAAGATGTGGCATCTACACCTGTGGCAGATTCAGTGTTGTCTGAGGGGGAAAGAACCTTTGCTGCTACCTCCCTCATCTCTTTTTCCTTCAGTACAAGAAATTATTGAGGAATTCCTCTTCCTTCTTTTTATTGCTCAATATCTGATTTTAGACATTTGACCTATAGATACACCACATGCACTCAGTGACTCCTTGCATCATAAACGATTACATAACTCATGTATCTACCTTGCCTTATCCAACAAAGAGAGTGGTCATGTGAAAGACCTGCCTAGAACAGACATCAACCTTTAACACATTCCAGGTGTCAAAGGTTGTTGCAAAACTCTCTTACCTTTTTTAAACTCCTCCAGCATTGCGTCAAGCTTGGTGTCATTGAACACAAAATGCAACGGGTGGCTGTAAAACTTTGTGATGGTTTTGAGCGGAGTGCAATCATCCGGGTCCACGAAGGCCAGGTCCTTGACCAAGAGCAGATCCACTATATTGGACCTCTCGCCCTCGAAAACGGGGATGCGCGTGTAGCCGCTCTTCATTATCTCGGACATGGTATTGAAGTCCAGCGTTGCATCCCCAGGAATCATGAAGCAATCCCTCAGCGGCGTCATCACGTCCTCTACAGTCTTAGTCCTGAGCTCCAGCGCGCCCTGGATGATGTTCAGCTCCTCTTTCACCAGATCGTTGTAGGGGTCCGTGACGCGCAGCATCTCCAGAAGCTTCTCTCTGTTGTACACGGTTCCTATCTCCTGTCCGAGCAGGTAGTCCAGCAGCTTACTGACTGGGTAGGACGCAGGGAAGGTAAGCAGCATGAAGAACTTGGTGAGGAATATGGTGTTGGCTCCCACAGCGAGGCCGTGCCTGGAGCAGATGGCCTGTGGCACAATTTCCCCAAAAATGACTATACCGATGGTGGACATGACAACAGCAATCAAGCCCGAACCGGCGATATCATCCAGCAAGATGGTTAGCGTGGTGTTCACTAACACGTTCCCGAGCAGAAGAGAGCATAGCAAATAATTCCCTTGGCTCCTGACCGGCTCTATTTTTTTGGCGTAATTCTTCTCCCTTTCCGTGCCGCAGTTCTGCACTATCTGGAGTTCCATGGGGTCCAGAGCCATGAGCCCCAGGTTCAGCCCGCTGAACATACCGGACAGGCAAAGCAACATGGAGATGAAGATGACCTGGAGCCAGAAAGGCAGCAGAAACTTTTTCTCCTCCACCACTATCACTTTGGTGTCATCCCCATCGTGGTAGATCCAGGTGTTCTCCGTCCGCGGGTCGTGCATCCCGGCCACGGCTGGTGTCGAGGTGGCGATGCAAAGGTAATACGTTTTACTCCTCTCCGTCTTTCGCAAAGGTTTGACCTCAATTTCAACTATACCGGATGTCTTTCGATTCAGGATGATGTAGGGCAATATCATTATATCCGAAGTCCTAAAACCACAGGGGTGCAAGCCGGACGAGTCCTCCTGGCTCTGGTTATCCCCCGAGGAGCTGTCAATGCTCCCAATCACCCGGCTCCGCTCATGTTCCGTGAAAGCAATTTTGGACCAGGTCTCGTTGTTGATGTTCTGCCCGTACACTCTTAATTTTACCCGAGAGCGCTCACTCACCCGCAGGTAGCCCTTATCCATGAAGGAAATGTCGTCCGTGTCCTCCAGTCGGAGCCCTATGATGACGGTCTCCTCGGACCCTTCCTTGCCACTTGTCGGGGTGACACAGCAGCCAGTGACAGTTAAGAAAATCATCGCCAAAGCTCGGACCCGGTTAAGTGACGCCATTTTTGCAGCGGTGGGTGCTTGGGATAACGGTTCTGCCATATTGATAACAACTGGCAACCAACCTCCTGAATGAAAAGGGCTTTTAAAAATCAGAGCCAGTCGGAGTCCGCCTTCATCTCCGCCCAGGGTTGCCGTGACTTGTGCATCGGGACCTGCTCGTTCCCACTACGTGTCCGACACTGATGACTCGCGAGCGCAGGCTTACGGGCCAACTCGTGCCTCCCCTGGTGTCCCCGATACAGGCGACGGCGACGACCAATCGGGAGGTTCCGCTGGCCGGGAGGCGGGGCGTCCGCAGCCTCCTTGACGAATCAAATTCCAAAACAAGTGCACCTCATGTTAGGAGACAGATAGGACTTTACTCGTGACTTCTTAAAACATATCATGCTAGAAAAGACAATCACAATACCCGGTCTAAATGTTTAAAAAAGGCACGTGCAAAGATTAAAGGTTAACTAAAATAAATACTACAACATGTTTTATCTATATAGACTATCAAAGGTTGTTAATTTGTTTTCCTCCTATCGCATTGCATCATACTGCATGCTGAAACTCCGAAGCACTATCTATATCATGTCTCATTTTAATGACAGGTATTACAGTGGACAGTAATATGTTCTTAGACTGACTAACTTGAAGAGGTTAAAGTTGTCAAAACCATTAAACACATATACATATACGTCATTGAGATGTGTAATACAAAAAACAATTTCTTTAATACAATTATCTCTTATTAGACTATTTATCTTTTCCCCCTTTAAACTTAAAATGAAACTAAAGCGAGAGATCCTGACCACCATGTCTTGAACTGGTCCCCTTAACCAAAGCTTTTCCCAAATACAAATGTGCATTTGTACCTTTAGAAATAATGCACTACATCATAGGAGCAAAGATGAAAATAGAAGAGTCATTTCATTAATTAATATTTATTGTGTTTTATCAGAAATAACACATAACCATCACAATAATGAGAAATAATTTGTACACTTTTGTTGAAGCATATCTTAAAGCCAGTCTGCAAAACAATTAAGCACCGATTTACTAAAACACAGGTTTTAAGGGAAGTAAAAAGTATTGTGTGAATAAACAATGTCAGTTTTATGGGTAAAAAAATAATTAGACTAAGCAGGCATATGACAAAATGAGGCACAAATGAAGAAGTTGCTCTTCTTAATACTGCTCATGGTTGTTAAAAGGTTTTAAATTTGTTGCATTTTTATTTTACCTTACTAAAGTTTTCCTTTTATCTATACAATATAATTATGTTAATGAATTGTTACCATATTTAATCCTTTCATAAAATATTAACTGGGAGCACTTGCAGAACCCTTAAATCCCTCAAAGTGATATTGTTATCTTGTTTGCGCAAGATAATTTATAGCCTAGGTACTCAACATGTGGCCTGTGGACCAGTGTCAGACTTCAAAAATGTTATGTGGCTTCTAATCACCCTTGATTCAACAACAGTTCAGTCAAAACCAATGGATAGTACCGCTGAAAACTAGAAGCAGGGAGCAGATCTCTTCAATTTTAACTATTTTCTTTGACATTATAGCAAAATAAACCACCCTAACCTTAATTTAAAAAATAGTTGGTACAATTTAACAACCACCTCACTCTGATAAGACAAACTAAAATTATTTGATGTGAGATTTCTTTTCCTTATGGTCCTAAATCATATGCTGGCTCCTTAAATTGGCTCATATGCACTTGAAGCAACTTCAAATACAAACACTTTGATTACACAATAAAACATTTTAAAGTCATCAGCAGAACTCATTTCTCTGCAGGCCATACACTTGTAGTCCTTCACATAGTCATTCAGTATGTGAAGCAAATGGTGGCTTTGTGTAATTGCAATGCAGGGTGTTCCAAAGTGAAACTAAAACTTGACCAGCTGAGATGTCTCCATTATACACTGGGTGGGTGAAGTTGTTTGAGCAACCAGTATCTATTAAATTATGATCTACCCACAAGGTGTTTATTGTTTATCGATGTAATGAAGTTGTGAGGTCATATATGAGGAACATGATTATGTTTAATTAAAATGAATTAATTAATACTCATGGAAGTTCACCAAACATGTAGACATTATTGGTAGGCAGGAAGCTGAGCCTGTTTCTTTGTGCTCTTCCCACCATCATTTGCAGCAGCCAGCAGACTGTGTGCTGCAGCATCCCCCAGTGGCTGATGCAGGGCCTTGCACACCCAACTTCAGGGCCAGCTCAAAAGGGTCCTCAATGCCAGCCTGTATGAATAATTCAGCCAAGCAGAAGCATTAAAAGAACAAGCACCCAGTTACAAGAATGTATCATGTAACATTTGTGTTTCATCCCAAATCACTGTAAGCAAGGTCACAAAATTGAAGAAGTGAATCCAGGTACTATTACGGTACATTATAACAGAACACCGGCTCCTCTACACAGAGTCTTGTTATGGCCCTGTGCTTCCTTTATCAGTTACTGGTTGTTCATTAAGTCACAATTTCAAAGCAGCTGTTCTTTCCATGAATAAGACCAAAGGCTTTTTTATTACTATTATCAGCACACTGCTGTAGTGATTACAGAAAACTCTTCCAGACGAGACTTCACACTGTCCAAACTGTTAATAATGAGGTGGATTTTGATAAGCCTTTACCATTTTAATTTACTTCTATTTCTCATATCAGAAGAGAAAAAAAATCTTTAATGAGCGGTTAACAAGTTAGAGAACTCATTTTTAAAAAAATGTAAAGCGGTGCTATTAGAGGTGTATGTGCATAAAATGATTGCAAGCCCTGATGAAATGGTATTCTATTAGCTGAGTGTAGAACATTCCTTCTTGTTCAAGGTTCCCCAGCATGACTCCACAGTCTGGTTATGAGTCCAAGACAGCTGCTTGACCTTGTGCTTGTGCATGTGTGTATGTATGTTTGAGCGGTACGTGAATGTCCAAGAATGTACAGCATGCAGAAGCACATGCATGTGTGTTTGTGAGCGCAGTTTGACAGAGGCGCTCTGCCCTCTGGGCGTGTCACACAAATTGATACCAGAAACATACTGACCCCTAATGTGTAAAAGAGACATCCAAGAATTTAAACACAACACTGACCTTAGGTTTGACTCCACAGGGCCCAGTGGGGCCCCCCAGTGGCTGGAAAGTAAAGTCCTCTGCAAATCTGGAATGTGTCAGTATGTTGGCCACCTCTCCATCCACCTCCACAACTTCATTGGCCTACAAAATACATCCAAATCTGAAATCATTTGCACAGTTTAAGCGAGTAGAAGGCTGATGTATATTCTAATTCAGAATATACAGACCATGAAGGTGTACTGACAGTCAAACTGGAAACTATCCTCTGCCCCTGTAATGCCACCATTATATATGACTTTGCAGTTCTTGGTGTTCCCCTTGGGGACCTTAAACAAGCGGTATGTGGCAGAAACAAACTTGAAGTCACCTGTATTAAACACACAAGATTGAAATTAAAAAAATTAATAAATTTCAGGTCATGCAAGAAGGTTAGCAGCTCTCAAAATGTAAAATAACTTGGAATCTTGTAATGTTACATTAGTTGTAACTGTAGCTACATAAATATAGGTTAGGAGAAAACCAGCAGTGACATAATAGTGCAAGCTAACTTAGTAATGTTTATTTGTAGGGTTAATCTATAAAATGTTCTTCTTTAAGAACTTGTGCAAAAGGATTCTCTGATAGCATCATTCATGTCGATTGTGCCTGTATGTACAACTGACATGAATGTCACTGGATATTTACTCTTTTCCAGAGCTCTGTAAACTCCAAAGATGGCTGTGTGGGAAAATCCCAGTAGATCATCAATTTCTGAAATAATCATACCAGCTTATCTGGCACTAACAACCACGCCACATTCAAAGTTACCTAAATCCCCCCCCCCCCCCCCCCCCCATTCTGATGCTCGGTCTGAACTTCAGCAGGTCATCATGACCATGTCGACATGCCTATGCGCACCGAGCTGCAGTCATGTGATTTACTGACTAGATATTTGCATTAAAAAGCAGCTGAACAGATGTACCTAACAAAGTGGCTGTTGAGTGTAATTCTGTATCAAGCAAATAATGCAAAAGTCAAGCAAGTAAAAAAGCTGTCAAACCAAGAATGTCCTGCAGTTCCTTGTTGTCAACAGTGATGACACTGGCCGTAACCAGCCGTGGGGGGCTGAAGCCCACTTTTTCAGCCAATTGTAGGAGATCCTTCCAGCAGAGTGCTCCAGCAAGGCACTCACCTGCAAAGATAAAACAGACTATGATATTCTGGTGGGTGCTTGTCAATTTATGGCAGTAGAATATTAATTAGACGCACCCCATAACACTTTGTGATTTTTAATTTCCTCTGTTAGTCTTCCATTGCTGTAAATGTCACTGAAGTACAGCTCACCACCATCCTAATGAGGAAAAATGAGAAAGTGTATGTAAATGTGTAAATATTTGCTTAGCTTTGCTCTCATAGTTTTATGATTGAAGATTTAATAACAATATTTAAAAAATGAGAAGCAGCGTACCTTAAGTACTTTGTAAGCTTCAGTCAGTACCAGCCTCTTGTCTGGAGAAAGATTCACCACACAGTTGGAGCTAAGCAAAAGCAGAAGATGTTCAAAACTGTTATTCTATGATTATATATTGTTAAACTGCACACAAAAAAGGATTAGTAAGACACCTTACATAATTACATCAAACGAGTCATTTTCCAGACCTGCCTCGGTCAAGGCTTCGATGTAGCCTTGGACAAAATTTATAGTTGGCTTCTTGTAGCCAAACTCTTTCATATGATGGTCCACATAGGTCCTGGCCAACTCGAGCTGGAATTTAAAAAGGAAAAAAAAAAAAAAAGGTATTTATCAGAATTTATCAGTATCACTCAATAAGTCCAAAACTTTTTGGTTGTATTTAAGGCATGCATGCATACAGAACAGAGTTTTGTCTTTACAAATTAAGAAGTTGAAAAATCTTCACTTAGAAGATTTTAACAGCCTTAAATAGAGTTTTGGAGATATTCTGAGTTCAATTCAGTATCATTTAACCATCAGCTAGGATGCACCGATTAATCATAAGGCCAATGCAGCGATACGGATGTTCAATACCTGGCCATCAGTCATGTCAATACCAGTGACATGTCCCTTCTCACCCACAAGCTGACTCAACATATAGCAGTCCCTCCCACTTCCACTGCCCAAATCTAGTATCCTGCAGCCCTCTAAGCATTCTGGCACAACCAAACCACAGCCATAGTACCTGTGGGAGACAAAAACATATCAGGTTCACTGATTTTGAAGTGTGACTAGAAGAACAGAGAGGTCAGCAACCCACTAACCTAGCAGTGATTTCAGGGTGTACTTTCTTCAGTGCCTGGCGAATGAAGTCAGGGGTGGGCTGGACTGGAGCCACACAGGCATTGGTCTTTAGGTCTGAGGTTTTCTTCAGCCTCTTGCCATAATAATCCTTTTTTGACAAAAGAAATCTTGGTAACAGTAGCTCCTCATTATGAAGCAGACTATTTATTTATAAATAAACAGTTTGTTTGCGCCCGTTGTCTCAGCAACATAAATAAAATCCTTTGGGACCCATCTCACCATGATGATGCACTGTTTGAACATCTACCTTCAGGCAGACGTTTCAGAGCCATAAAGACATAATAGACTAAGGAGCTTAGTCTGTTAAGCTTTTATCCCTCAGCCATCAACATGCTGAAGACTGCTAAATTACGGACAACCAGATTCAATACAACTTACATATACAATGTTTACATTGTTACAGCATGATCTCATGTTTACATGTTTACAATTGTAGTTACCCTTGGTATTTAAGCTAACACCAGCAAACGGGAAGAAGCACAATATGGAAACGATTGTGTGTGTGTGTGTGTGTGTGTGTGTATATATATTTAAAAAAAAAATAATAATAATTATATATATATATATATATATATATATATATATATATATATATATATATATATATATACACACATACACACACACATAGATATATAGATAGATAGGTATATATACACTAATTTCTATTCTTCTTTTGCACTGAGGTAATTGCACCTCAATTTCCCTGTTTAATGTTTCATTGCTATAATGTCAATACAAATTGTGATTCTGATACTGTCTGACTCTGAGGCTGCATTGGAAACTGACCATACAAGCAATGGAACAAAACTGCTGGACAGACACCTTAATGAGCACAACTACGGCTAACATGTGTTTATTTTTAAATGACAGATGATCTGTACAAACAGATCATTTACTCATCAGGGGCCAGATCTGTTTTAACAGTTACATAAATACTGAAAATAGGCTAACAACACTCTGTCATGAGCAGTCCCACTACCGACTGGTGTTATTTTACCTTCACATCCACGTGAATCGTGCTATCAGAGAATCCCTTTGGACACGTACTTTAAAAAAAGAAAAGAAAAAAGAAAACATGAGTTACAGATTAGCCCTCCAAATACACGTCAGTAAGTTAGCCTACGCCAAGTCACTGCTAGTTCTCTGCTGACTTAAACTGATGTAGCTTTAGTTACAAGTAAGGTCACATTACAAGATCACAAGTTATTTTAGTCTTTAACTTGACACTTTATGACTATTGTTTCTTTAAAATAACCGTGTACGTATCATAACAACATTAAAGGTGAAGGTTCAACCTGACACACGTCACTCGCTGAATTTAGAACAGCTGCAGCTTGAAATTGGACAATGCACAAGGATTAGGCTGTTTTTACCTCTTTCCATGGTCCATGGTTACATTACGTTCGCTTCCCAAGTAAAGGAAAATCTCAGTGTGCTGTCAAGTTTCCTTACTTTGAACGAACATTGTGCGTTTCACTTCCTGTTTTACCAGCGCGCCCTCTACTTGCCTCACTGCCTAACATAACAGCAACAATGTGACAGCATTTCACATTGTTGCTGTATTAATTCAATGCATTTGATTTGATTTAATAGAAACAAGGCTATCGATTTCATGGGGATTTCCAAGAGGAAGCATGGGACACTCCCACCAATCATTCAGCTCAATAATAATAGATAAATAATTAAAACTAGGAGTTACAGAATATAATAATATTATACTATATTATAATGTTGCCTTCTTGTTAAATGGTAAGGTGCCTTCCATATGTGGTCAGTGACGGTTTATCAGTTTACAATAAAAACAGCTGTCCACCTGCAAGTAAACCGTTTTTATTATATGTGGCAAAAGTGCCACAGTTTCAAACTGGAACATACACAGCATTATAGGTGCATAGCAGCATATGGGAGGCTACTAAAAGTCAAAATTCAAATTTTGACAAAGTTAGACAACCTTCTGGGAAAGTACTAAGGAGTGCTTGTGATACTGTACAAAATCCTAATTACATGTGTATGGGACTTTACACATATGCCTGATGGATGGAGATGCCATCAGGCACCCCCAGGATGGACCCTGCCTTTCACCCAATGACAGCTGGGATAAGCTCCAATCAGCTTGTCAGTGGCTGATTAGCGCCATTTGTTAGGAACCTTGACCTCTACAATAACATCACTCAGTAGAACCACTCTGAAATTAAGTCACGGACACAGTGATTGACTACAATTAAGCATTTTTATTGAACATACATCCATCTTAGTTGTCATAATAAATGGCTTATGTCAAGAAGTGCAAAACCACACACACTTATGAAGAAAGAAAAATGTCTTTGGCGAGATGCCCCTGATCTTGTTAACAAATTACCTACTGTACTGTTAGTTAAACGTACCCTTCACACAACTTCAGTTTAAGTCTCAGAAGAACTTAAGTCTTTCTCAACAAAAAAACAATAATACCCACAAGAAGAAGAAGAAAAAAAAAAGAATCTGTCCATAATGATAAAGCTAATGATTTCATAAAAATGATTAAAGCAACTATTTGGTTCATGAACATGTTACAGAATGTTGTACATGATTTGTAATATAAAGTGGTTTTGAGATTTTATACAGTTCCGTTATTTTTTCAAAGAATCAGACAATATGAAAAATAGCTCATCTTTCGACGACATGTACCACAATTACACAATGACATCTTCTAGCTTGCGGAAAGCATTAACGGATAAAGCACTTTCGAGTTTGTTTAGGCTTTGATGGGCAAAAGTCAATCAGCTTAACTGTTTATGCAGAAAGTTACTTTCCTTTTGTGCTGGAAATTCTGGGAAACCATTTTCTCCTCGAGCCGTAAAACTAACGGCTGAAACATTTGTGCTTTGCAGAATTGCAATTTGTGCATCTTTTCAGGTACTCCAAGTAGATTAATTGCATGGCATAATGGTGTAGTCTCATCAGTTGTGGCTACTTAAAGAGATTAGACATAGATTTCTTTGTGGAGGTTTCACAAGGCATCTTTTATTTGTGTTTATCATCTATGGCATACCACTAGAAGCTCAGGAGGCTAGATTGTCAGCATTCAAACTCCTAAAATAACGGGAACTGACAACTATATTCTTTTCCTCTACCACATTGTCTTTGTTTTGTAACAGCAGTGCAGCATTATACATATTGTACCATGCTGTACCATAATAGTCTCATAAAGGTCCTGTTGTGCAACAGCTTATTTTTAAGATACTCTGGTATCCATAACAGCCAATGACTTATTTCATTACCTTATGCTCATGTCTAATAAGAAACTAATCTCTAATCTTCCCACTAATATGTACATGTATATATTTTTTTGACTGCTTATCCAACTACAGTTACAAGGTTACTGGAGCCTGCCATATCAGACATTATGTACATCCTGGACACGTCTCCATTCAAACTCAAACTTAGGGATAGAAATGTAAATTTACCAAAGATGGAAATTGAAGCACCATGCCGAAAACCACACAAGCTCAGAAAGAACATGCAAACAGAGAAAGGCAGGTTCAAACTGCTCTGTTGGGTTAAATACTTATGTTAAAAGTAATTTGTGTGCAAACTCCTTGCTTCATAACCATAGCCTTTATTAAATCCTCATTTTAATACAAACTTATACGGGATGAATGTCTAAATGAAGAAAACATATATATATACATTAAAAGTAACATTTCCTTTCTTGATTGAACAGTACAAATGCAGATGACTGGAAATATAAACCCTGGTTTTAAAAAAAAAAAAGAAAAGAAAAAAAAAAGAAGTCACTTTTCCAGTTGACTAAAATTAGCCTTAATGTGCCTTCAATGAGACGTTAAATGTTTCATGTATGAATAGCAAAGCTGAATAATGTCAAAACTGCGGTGATATGAAAATTCTATACAAATAGTGTTAAAAGTTATGATGTTTTTTCACTGTAAAGCTGGTGAAGGTGATAATTCATTAAAGTGACTTTAAAATGTGAGGTGTGATGTTGCCCGTCTCACGTGTAATCTCTATGAAGCTTAACATTCAGTTCATGTTTTTGGTACCTGCTTTCTCTGGGTCTCTCAACATAATGGAAGCCTAGCATTGTCCATCAAATTTCTGCATTTTTAAGGGGGTAGGCACATACTACAAACATTCAACAAATCAATTTTAAAAATGATTGTATACAAAACAAATCTGCTGCATTCCCTACTAACATTTCAGAGGTCCATTTCTCACACATTACAACAAAATGGTAAGAAGGTAATTATCTACTGCTAATTTAAGACTAGATTTAAACAACCGTAGCATCTGCAAGATAAATACCATTTGTGCAAAAGAGGAACTGTTCTCATGAAGATTTGTTAATGCACTAACACTTCCCTATCACTAGTGAGACTTACATAGCAACAAAAACAGACAAAAGGCAGCATGGTTTTGAACTGCTGAAAAAGCACTTTAGAAACATGAGTCTAACAGGACATCCCCCAAAGTCTTGTTCTGACATCCCTGTACAATATCAGCTTACATAAACACATACTTTGGGTAAATCCACATCATACTTGTCCAAAAATGTTTCTGCTGTGTGTTGTTTTATTACATAGTTCACTACCTGCAGAGAACAAATAGCTTTGCAGAATTGTTGCAAGCACCTGGCAAAGAGAGCTACATTCATCCTAGGCAGTGAACGTCCTGTTCTGACAGCACAACTTCAGCCATCATATGTATCAGTAGCTTTTGTTGTACGAGAAGGGCAAATGAAGGACTCTGTGTGCGTAGTCTGAAGTCCCAATTGCCACAGGATATTAAAGGGCCTTACAGACCAAATATAACCCAAAATACACAGGTTAAGGCCACTGTTCCACACAGGAGCGTGCTTTTTCAACCTCTGGATCTCAGACAATTTTTAGCAGAGATCCTACTTGCTGCTCCCTCACTTCTCACTTGTTTTATCTAAGATGCACACATTCATAAAAAAGACTTAGAAAGCAAACACTTCCTGAAGTACAAAAACAGTGTAGTGCTCTCCTTCCCTCATGACAAAGGTGTGTTAACTTTGCTTCAGCCCTGTGGCTCAGTGCTGGTGCTGTGTGCTGGTCCTTCCTGCTCATTGATGGTGTGGAGGAGGAGGCACAAAGGAGGGTTTAGGGAGCCACTACTTATCTGGTGAGCAGGCTGGGGACTTCCTGTTGGCCCACATCCAGGCCGCCTATCAACTTCCCCAAGAGCCTGCTCCTCCTCCACACAGAAGGAGGCCTGATGGCTGCAGCTGTCACAGAATTCGCCTGCTTCCTCCTCTTCCTCGTCAGCTTTCTCATGCCCCAGAAGGCTCTCTAGCTCCCTTAACTCCTTGCTTTCCTGGCCTGTACTTCCAGCTCCACTACAACCACTGCTCCCACGTGTGCCACACACACACACCTCAATCCCAGAATCACCTGTAATTCGCCGCCTCCTTCCACTGGGGAGTCGCTCTTTGTCCTCAACACTACCATCTGACAGGCTGAGATCCTTCAGCAGGGGGTTCTTGCAGGAGTCATCCCCACTTTCGCTTAGTTTTTCCTGGTTGGCGAGTCCCTCTCTGCTAAGCCCTTCTGAGAGCAGTATCACGCCTGAATTTTGTGCCGTTTGCACGGACTTGGTGTCAGGCTTTGGCCTCAAGTCTAAGGTGGGAGGTTGTGGTTCCTCTATGGTGGGCCTACAACACAGGCTATCAGAGACTGGGGGAACTGGGGAAGGCTGAATGGCTGTACAGTGTCCTTGCTGCTGCTCAGGAGCCAGTGGACTAGAAGCCACTGAGGATGGGCCAGTCTGTAAGGCACTGTAGGGAGGGGGAGGAGTTGGCGGCCGGTTGACCACCTCTTCATATTCAGGTAGGAGGTAGTTTGGCAGAAACCCTATAGGAAAAGAAAAAAAAAAATGCTTTAAAAAGGCTATAAAAGCACATGAATAAATACATGCCATGCACACCACTGATTATACACACAGGTTTCTGACCTGCCAAAAGAAAAAAAAAAGACACTTTGACCTCACTGAACTCCCCAGACCAGAATTCAGACAGTTCCAAAACAAAGCAATAGGGTAAAAATGTGACAACAAAAGCTTATTTGTGGGTCAAGTGTGTGCTGAGGGCCATTGTAATCTCACGTTACAACAGTGGCAAGGTACCAAGACAACAATGTTGGTCATTTCCTGTAAACAGGGAAGGTTCTGGCAACACCACAACATGTGGAACCATAGAAAGAGTTCCCTGTAAACTGCATCTGTGACAGGTTCCACTGTGTAGTAGGTGCAAAGCCATTTTTTTAAACAAGTTTAAGAATAGTATGTGCAATTTTTTTCAGTAAAAGCAGCTGCAGCTATCAGTTATTTTATTAATCGAGTAACCTATTCATTCATTAATCATGTAATCAGATAAGAAATTTGTTTTTCTTATTAATGAGCAATAATAAATACTCAAAAGTTGCAGTTGATCTGCATATTTCCAATAAACTTCTGTTGAGTTACAGCTGATTTTTCTATGTATAAAACAAACTTCGGTGGAGGGAGTTACAAAGTTTGCTTCTTATCACCTTGGGAGTTTGTTGATCAGGTGCTTTGATGAAGAACCCGAGATTTTTACCCAGTAAACAGCGCTGCTGTTATGGATATTAGAAACACATTTTCTTTCACTCAACCTGAGCTCACCGTCTTAATAGCGGCTCCACCTGTTTGCTTTGTACCAACTCCACGTTAAACTGTGCCAGTGTCATCATCTCTGCTGCCGTTGTGTTATCATTGTGTGTGGGCTTAATGTTGTCAAAATTTTCATTGCTCCCAAATATGTTTGTATTGCTGGTCTGTTTTAGTCGCAAATGTGACTCGCGTTTCCATTGCGACAGTGGCATGCTACAGATCTGTGTGTTAAACGAAACACTTAAGCAAAGAATTTGTGTCGAGAAATATTTATCGAATCACTCGGTTAATTGTTGCAGCTCTAGTTTTGGAACAAATGATAAATACTGTACTAACTGTACTGTATTGATGTGTACTCATGTTCCATTTAATAACCATCACTATTAAGAATAAAAATCTCAAATGCATTTCTTACTGTAATTCTAGAGCTGATACCAGTTGACTTAATTCCATGTTCACCGATTTCTCAAAACTTTGGATTGTTGACCAAATAATAGGAAACTGAGCCTGTTTTAAACTCTTGTGAGCAGTCTTAAACCAGTTCACAATTTTTGGATTGATCCTAAAGGATTAATAAAGTAACAGTAATTACTTTACAGTGGGGCAAAAAAGTATTTAGTCAGCCACCGATTGTGCAAGTTCCCCCACTTAAAATGATGACAGATGTCAGTAATTTGCACCAGAGGTACACTTCAACTGTGAGAGACAGAATGTGAAAAAAAAAAATCCATGAATCCACATGGTAGGATTTGTAAAGAATTTATTCGTAAATCAGGGTGGAAAATAAGTATTTGGTCAATAACAAAAATACAACTCAATACTTTGTAACATAACCTTTGTTGGCAATAACAGAGGTCAAACGTTTACTATAGGTCTTTACCAGGTTTGCACACACAGTAGCTGGTATTTTGGCCCATTCCTCCATGCAGATCTTCTCGAGAGCAGTGATGTTTTGGGGCTGTCGCCGAGCAACACGGACTTTCAACTCCCGCCACAGATTTTCTATGGGGTTGAGGTCTGGAGACTGGCTAGGCCACTCCAGGACTTTCAAATGCTTCTTACGGAGCCACTCCTTTGTTGCCCGGGCGGTGTGTTTTGGATCATTGTCATGTTGGAAGACCCAGCCTCGTTTCATCTTCAAAGTTCTCACTGATGGAAGGAGGTTTTGGCTCAAAATCTCACGATACATGGCCCCATTCATTCTGTCCTTAACACGGATCAGTCGTCCTGTCCCCTTGGCAGAAAAACAGCCCCATAGCATGATGTTTCCACCCCCATGCTTCACAGTAGGTATGGTGTTCTTGGGATGCAACTCAGTATTCTTCTTCCTCCAAACACGACGAGTTGAGTTTATACCAAAAAGTTCTACTTTGGTTTCATCTGACCACATGACATTCTCCCAATCCTCTGCTGTATCATCCATGTGCTCTCTGGCAAACTTCAGACGGGCCTGGACATGCACTGGCTTCAGCAGCGGAACACGTCTGGCACTGCGGGATTTGATTCCCTGCCGTTGTAGTGTGTTACTGATGGTGACCTTTGTTACTTTGGTCCCAGCTCTCTGCAGGTCATTCACCAGGTCCCCCCGTGTGGTTCTGGGATCTTTGCTCACCGTTCTCATGATCATTTTGACCCCACGGGATGAGATCTTGCGTGGAGCCCCAGATCGAGGGAGATTATCAGTGGTCTTGTATGTCTTCCATTTTCTGATGATTGCTCCCACAGTTGATTTTTTCACACCAAGCTGCTTGCCTATTGTAGATTCACTCTTCCCAGTCTGGTGCAGGTCTACAATACTTTTCCTGGTGTCCTTCGAAAGCTCTTTGGTCTTGGCCATGGCGGAGTTTGGAGTCTGACTGTTTGAGGCTGTGGACAGGTGTCTTTTATACAGATGATGAGTTCAAACAGGTGCCATTCATACAGGTAACGAGTGGGGGACAGAAAAGCTTCTTACAGAAGACGTTACAGGTCTGTGAGAGCCAGAGATTTTCCTTGTTTGAGGTGACCAAATACTTATTTTCCACCCTAATTTACGAATAAATTCTTTACAAATCCTACCATGTGAATTCATGGATTTTTTTTTCACATTCTGTCTCTCACAGTTGAAGTGTACCTCTGGTGCAAATTACTGACCTCTGTCATCATTTTAAGTGGGGGAACTTGCACAATCGGTGGCTGACTAAATACTTTTTTGCCCCACTGTATTTTAGGCTTTTTGCTTTAAATACAACAAAGACACATTATCATCTCCTTAAAGAGAGCTCAAAAACACTGCAGAGTTCATTTGTTATGTTCACCACTATAACCAACTCTAGTTCACTTGAAACAGTTCATGCAAACCAATGAAATGATGAAACCTTAAATACATAATTGCTCAGTTACGATTAAAAAAAAAAAAAAAAAAGCTTAATAAATAGTAAAAATATCAACATCAGATTTTGTTGTTTTGTTTCTCTTGCTGTTGTTGTTGTTTTTTTTTTAAGATTTATATAATGTGGGTGTATGTGGTGGCAGAGCTTACTGAAGTAAAAGGGCACAGAGGGGTAGTTGTGTGCTTCACGGTAAGCAATGAGGTTGATCTCGTGCTGCCGTTGTTGCTGCTGTAGTCTGTGTTTGGTGCGGCGATGATGACATACACAGCAGCAGCTTAAAATGAAGATGATTGCCCACACCAACCAAAACCCTAAAATCAGAGGAAGAGCAATTTAGTTTAGTTAATACATGTGAAAACAATGTGACTTTTTTAATATTAAGCAAAACAACATAGTTCAAAGTGGGCAAAAATGTGCTCTCCATTATCCATGTGGTGATGTAACAAGTGCCTGCTGCTAACACAAACATAACATTGCAGATCAAACAGTTCAACACAGTGAAACATCTACACGCTTATACTATGCTATAAACAACTATGTATGCATTGCATTATAAGCTTTACACCATGAAAATCCATTTAAACATCAGAGTTCCTTCTTATCAGTACAACAGAGTACTGACAGATTTTCATTCTTTTTCACTTTGGCACCAGAGCTGTATGACGTCAGCACCCCAATTTCTACATAGTTTTGAAGGCATACCATATAGACGTCTTTCAGGCTACTTAGCCTGAAATATTCTGTTTTGACCTCATAGTATAATGAGTGCTAATAACTGGATCCATTTCAAAATGTGGAGGTTTGCAGGACATCAACATAAAAAAATTATAAAAGAAAGCTGACTTGGATTAGGTGTGGGTGATATATCACATATACTTCACGTATGAAAAGTTTTTACATGTACGATGGTTAAAATGGCTCTATCATAGCCACTGAGTATAAATTGCCATGGCAATATTAAGCTGTCTGCATGTAACTCACTGTGAACACACACCCCCTACCCAATGCTGCAAATGGATCACTAATCCAATTCCAACTGGAAATTTTTTACCTGGCACCCTGTGCTGAGCATGCGTGTTTAGATTCTACCAGATGGGGGGAAAAAAACAAAGACAAAAAAAAACAAATATGGCGACAGCAGGCGTTTCAGACAAGTGAAGGAATTAGACTGTAACTGCAGAGGAGTCAGATTAACTAGTTCCAAAGAGAAACAGCACTGGATCAATAATCTGGCAGTGGTTTGGACTTCACAAAGAGGACGTCGAAAAAAGGCAGTAATTGCAAAACATGCCATAAAATCCATTGCCACAAAAGGGTGTAGTGCTAGGGCTGGGCGATATGACCCAAAATTCATCTCGATATTTTTTAGCTGGATGGCGATATAAGATATATATCTCGATATTTTTTTTAAAGCCATAAAGTAAGAACAAAAAGAGAGTTCTTAGTCAATAGGGGTGGGGGAAAAAAAATCGATACTGTGTAGTATCGTGATATTTTGTTTGCTAATAATGTATCGATACAGGGACAGCAGAAATCGATATTTTGTTACTAAAAAGGTTTTTGTGCTCAGAGCATGTTGATCCTTTTTCTGAGCAAGAATCCTGACATTCCTTCACTGTCCAAATGTGTTTAACTTTTTTTTTTGGCAGCAATAAACATGACAGTTTACTTATTTTAATTTAAGACATGTTTTATTTTAATTAAGTTTAAAACTTTTTTATTTAATGTAAATTTATATTTTGTTTTAATTTACTTTCAAATTCTTCAGTTGCTGAGTGGGCTGCATAGTTTTCATAAATTGCTTAGTTCAGAATAGCTATAATTGTACCAGATGGTTACATTCAGTTAAGTTGGACTAGACTGTAATACAAACCGTTTAGTTTGTCAACAATAAAACTGACTGAAATGAGAGAAAGACTGAGTGCGAGACTTTGATATTAGATAAAATGAATATTGATAAAGTTTACCTTTATGTACAGAATCTGAATATTGCAAAATAAATATTTTTTATATATATATATATATATATATATATATATATATATATATATATATATATATATATATATATATATATATATATATATATGTGTGTGTGTGTGTGTGTGTGTGTGTGTGTGTGTGTGTGTGTGTGTGTGTGTGTGTATAAAAAAAAAAAAAACACCCAGCACGCCCCTGCGGGCGGTTTATCCTTTCAAGCTCGGGTCCTCTACCAGAGGCCTGGGAGCTTGAGGGTCCTGCGCAGTATCTTAGCTGTTCCCAGGACTGCGCTCTTCTGGACAGAGATCTCCGATGTTATTCCCGGGATCTGCTGGAGCCACTCGCCTAGCTTGGGAGTCACCGCACCTAGTGCTCCGATTACCACGGGGACCACCGTTACCTTCACCCTCCACATCCTCTCGAGCTCTTCTCTGAGCCCTTGGTATTTCTCCAGCTTCTCGTGTTCCTTCTTCCTGATATTGCTGTCATTCGGAACCGCTACATCGATCACTACGGCCGTCTTCTTCTGTTTGTCTACCACCACTATGTCCGGTTGGTTAGCCACCACCATTTTGTCCGTCTGTATCTGGAAGTCCCACAGGATCTTAGCTCGGTCATTCTCCACCACCCTTGGGGGCATCTCCCATTTTGACCTCGGGACTTCTAGGTTATACTCGGCACAGATGTTCCTGTACACTATGCCGGCCACTTGGTTATGGCGTTCCATGTATGCCTTGCCTGCTAGCATCTTGCACCCTGCTGTTATGTGCTGGATTGTCTCTGGGGCATCTTTACACAGCCTGCACCTGGGGTCTTGCCTGGTGTGATAGACCCCAGCCTCTATGGATCTTGTACTCAGAGCTTGTTCTTGTGCTGCCATGATTAGTGCCTCTGTGCTGTCTTTCAGTCCAGCTTTGTCCAGCCACTGGTAGGATTTCTGGATATCAGCCACCTCCTCTATCTGCCGGTGGTACATACCGTGCAGGGGCCTGTCCTTCCATGATGGTTCCTCGTCTCCCTCCTCTTTCTTGGGTTTCTGCTGCCTGAGGTATTCACTGAGCACTCGGTCAGTTGGGGCCATCTTCCCAATGTATTCTTGGATGTTCGTTGTCTCATCCTGGACTGTGGTGCTGACACTCACCAGTCCCCGGCCCCCTTCCTTCCGCTTAGCGTACAGCCTCAGGGTGCTGGACTTGGGGTGAAACCCTCCATGCATGGTCAGGAGCTTTCTTGTCTTTATGTCAGTGGCTTCTATCTCCTCCTTTGGCCAGCCTATTACCCCAGCAGGGTACCTGATCACGGGCAGGGCGTATGTGTTGATGGCCCGGATCTTGTTCTTACCATTCAGCTGACTCCTCAGGACTTGCCTGACCCTCTGCAGGTACTTGGTGGTTGCAGCCTTTCTAGCGGCCTCTTCATGGTTCCCATTTGCCTGCGGGATCCCCAGGTACTTGTAACTGTCCTCTATGTCTGCAATGTTGCCTTCTGGTAGTTCAATCCCCTCAGTTCTGACTACCTTCCCTCTCTTTGTTACCATCCGACTACACTTCTCCAGTCCGAACGACATTCCAATGTCATTGCTGTATAGCCTGGTAGTGTGGATCAGTGAATCGATGTCTCGTTCACTCTTGGCATACAGCTTGATGTCATCCATGTACAGGAGGTGGCTGACAACTGCTCCGTTCCATAGTCGGTATCCGTAGCCAGTCTTGTTAATGATCTCACTGAGGGGGTTCAGGCCTATGCAGAACAGCAGTGGGGACAGAGCATCTCCTTGGTAGATCCCGCACTTGATGGTAACTTGTGCTAGGCTGGAGACGGAGCAATACTGGAAGAGCATATGGGAGAAGGATGCAACCCATAACGGCAATGCTCAGTGGCTAGTGGATCTGAGGGCAGACCACAGCGACCTCCCTGAACAGGGTCCAGTAACCATCACAGTGGCAGATATCCAAGAAAGGGTCTCCAGTATGAAGAGTTGGACAGCACCAGGGCCCGACATGGTTCACGCCTACTGGCTGAAGAAGCTGACTGCACTCCACGAGCGTCTGGCAGCACAAATGAACCAGCTGCTAGTTAACGAGAGACACCCGGAATGGCTAACCGAAGGTCGGACGGTCCTGATCCCCAAGGACCCCAAGAAGGGACTGGTCCCCTCCAACTACCGACCAATAACCTGCCTCAGTACTACATGGAAGCTCCTGTCAGGCATCATATCGGCTAAGATGAACAGGCACATGGGTCAATACATGAGCGGGACACAGAAAGGAATTGGCAAGAATACCAGAGGTGCAAAACACCAGCTACTGGTAGACAGAACAATCAGCCGAGACTGCAAGACCAGACTGACCAACCTGTGCACTGCCTGGATTGATTACAAGAAGGCCTATGACTCAATGCCCCACAGCTGGATACTGGAATGCCTAGAATTGTACAAGATCAATGGGACCCTAAGAGCCTTCATCAGGAACTCAATGGGGATGTGGCGTACAACACTAGAGGCCAACTCCAAGCCCATATATATATATATATATATATATATATATATATATATATATATATATATATATATATATATATATATATATATATATATATATATATATATATATATATATATATATATATATATATATATACACACACACACACACACACACACGTGTATGTATGTGTGTGTGTGTGTGTGTGTGTGTGTGTGTATATATATATATATTTTTTTTTTTTAAATCGCAATAATATCGTATCGTGCGTTAAGTATTGTGATAATATTGTATCGTGGGATGTATGGTGATTCCCACCTCTATTAGTCAAAGCTGTGTCCCAGATGTCACACAGGCACTTTTATTAAGCCTATTCATTACAGCATAGATGTACATGATAGAAACTACTCAAAAATAAATTATGAGCATTTATTAAATAATAATGCTCCATAAATAAAAGAAAACTGTGTTGTTTTTGTGCATAACAAAGAGCTCACAATTGTGCAGTCAAAATGTAAACTAAAAGACGCCGAGCATAATAACAGACAGATTTCACAGCTGCTCTGTTCCCAACTTCTACTGCGTGACTGACAGCCTGGAGTTTGAAATCCGCTTCGTAACCATGTCTCTTAACAGGTGCCATTTATGGTCCTTATACACACACAATACGGTAATATTATGTTGAAGCACAGTACGTATCACTCCGCGAGGCTCCTCGGTAGCTGTAATGCTCCGACAATCCATCAAGCGGTGCAGCTCCGTAGCTTACCAAAGTCATACTCAAACATTTTTGACAGATTGCTGAGCGCCGTGTACCACATAAAATCGGTTCGCGGTCATCAAGCACAACCAGAATTCATACATAAGGCGCGCTGTCAACTTTTGAGAGAATGAAAGGATTTTAGGCTGTGCAGCCCCTCTGGGCTGCATGGCGTTGGCGTGGTTAGCTCGTTAACACGTTGACGCCGTCCAGCTCCACGCACGGGGCGATGTGCAGTAACTCGTTAACGGAGATTTGCCGTGTCCATCTTGTCGCTGCCTGCAGGTGAAGTGATGGGGGAGGAGGGGGAGTTGTGTTCAGTGAAGGAGAGGCGAGGTCGAGTAACGTTGCGTAAAGACAAAAGTGAACGAAAGACAGGCAAACTTGTGGCTTCAAAAAAAAGATTTCAATTAGTATACCGGTACAATTTTAAGCACTATATAGTTGAAAATAACATTTGTTTTTGGAGGTTACTTAAACATATCGTGATATAGCCAAAAAAATATTGTGATATTAGATTTTCCTCATATCACCCAGCCCTGCTAATACAGTCTTGAATGCAACGTGAGACATTTTCTTTTATTCAGGGCACTGAAGAATCTTAGTTCATTACATCAATATTTTTTGGCAAGCTGCATTTTACTCCCCATCATGTCCTCAGTGAATAATTAATGCTGTAATATAATTCCCTCTATTTTTACAGGGAGCCCACACCAATTGCTATACCTCACTTTTGCCCTTGAGGCAACCTTTTTGTAACTGCGGCTAGGCAAGACTTCAAATTTACCAAACATAAATGCACTAAGGCAGATAATGCAACTCTGCATTAGTAGTCACCATTTCCAGCAGGGCATATACAGACAAGTGACAAATTAAGGGAAAAAACATTGATGCAGTAGCTCTGCAATGGTTTAGAAGATGATTTTGCTTATATGGTTTGGGACCCAGATGAACACCTATGGAAAAATGTTGTCCTTTGAGCTGTTCCTCCAACTTCTTTAAAACACCCAATACATTCAACAGATATGCAGAATCAATGGTAAAGTACCTGACTAAAACACTAGAGTATTAGGTTATTTCAACAGTGCCAGCTGATAAGCAACAAGAACAGTTTCACCATTACATAATTTGTAGATTTATGAGAGCTGATAAGCCATTTTTATTACCCAGCTGAGTGCATGCCATGGTTAAAAAAAGGTTTGAGTACCTATTAAGAATCTTTATGTGAAGAAAACAACAACAATTTAATTTAAACATTAGTATTCCCCAGTGTAACACTGTACAGGAAATTCTCAATAAAGCACAAGCTTCACTATGTTTTTAATGGTGATATTCTTGTATCTGCTACTTATCTTAACAGCAGTCCCTGCCATGATATCACAATGTTGATTACATTGCACTCAGAGAGTTCCTGCAAATCTGTGACCTCTGACTACAGAGAGCTAAGACTAAAACTACACAGGTGCGCCTAAAATATAATAGAATTGAGATGATGAATGCTGAATATGCATTTAGACATAGTAATAATAAACAAGTTAAACTGCTAATGAAACAAGGCAGCCCCTATAGATTTTATACCTGGACTCACTCATTATGCCAGCGTTGCACCCTTTCATCCTTGTCTGTCCTCTTGCCCTTTATTTCTATTAAGCACTTTTTCCAGCATCCCAAATTTTCCCCTTATAAATACTTTAACCTGGTGAACATGATCTGCTCCATCTGACCATGAGCGTTTGCTCACTGTTGCTGGCAGTCTTAGTTTAAGAACAAAATGTAAATTTAATTCTGAGGATGACACTCCACTTCGAGACATCCAATCTTGTTTTGTAAGGTTGCTTAAACTACAATTTTTTTTGTTTTACAAAAAAGCATCACAATTTATGTGTCCCAGTCTTGTTTCGGTACTAAGTGTATTTATCCCATTACTCTTTCAGTCCTTATTACAATGCATCAGCTTAATATTACAATGATTGATTTTGTCATACCTTATCTTTTAGTGCCTGTCACAGAGTGAAAGGTTTAAGAATTAGGATCAAACACACAAGAAGAAAATTAGACTTACACCAAAGCTCATAGTAGTAACTGCAGCACTGAGATTCCCCACAGCAATGTCCAGACTCACAGATGTAGCTCTGGTTGTTAACACCTTCACAGTGCAGCAGGCTCTACAAAACAAGTAAAGAAATGCAGTCACTTGTTAGTAGCTACGTCCAATAACAAAGACAAAATAAAAATTATCTGAGCCTATAACACGACAAAAAAGTCTACAAAATGAAACTGGTTTGAACAACATGGTCGTCACTGCCACCGACAGGAGTATTATGTTCTTTAAGTTCTCCATACTTATGGATATAAATACAATTTTAGTCAGCTTACTAAAGCATACACCTTATCTGGGGTTTTGTTAATCTTTCTGAACATTTGGTTGACATAGGTTAATTATCCCCATATTTGTGACACAAAGAAAAAAGAAATATCAAAATCAATTACTTATTTTCACTTGCCAACAGAACAATGACATGTACATCTACTTTAAATCTGATATCAGCCAATATTATCTTCTTAGAGTAAAGTGGTGATACAGAATCCTGATACTTTAATATGAGAAAGAATTCAGAAGATTTAAAACAAACAAACAAACAAAATACAAACAAATCAAAACACACACACACACACACACACACACACACACACACACACCCACCCCTAACCTTGATTTGTCATTGTGAATATTAATAATAACACTGCAGATAATGTCGAAGCCATACATTTATACTTGTTCTGAACTGAACATGTCGTAATCACTTATGCTTGGAAACTACTAGAATTTCACTAATGTTTAAGACACATATCAAGTGTAAATGTATGAATCACAGCCAGCACAAAAACCACCCAGTATGCTTCCCAGAACAGTGAAAAAGAAAAGAAATTTAAATTCAAACTTCAGCTAAGGCCAAATGAGGAAAATGTCAAAAATAAATAGGGCACTTGTCTCCACTTCAAGCACGTGGTTGCTTGTTTTAACAGTCAATATAGCAAACTAGCAGCGTGGTCAACAGTTAACTTTACAAAACATGTTAGTGAGCTGACTGCTACCAAACCTGTAAAAACTTCCATTGTGAAATAAACAGAGAAGACAGGTCGCTATAGAAAAAAAAGAAAAAAGGAGAGAGCATTGTAATCAAAAACCTTGAGACAGCTTTACAAACTTTTCCAAGTAGATCAGTTATTCTAGATTAGCTTAATGATTAGCTAACCAAAGTTCTATAACTGGATTTTCTATCTCTCTGTAGATTACCAGTGCAGGTCCCCGACTGAGAGGCATGATGATCATGGGTCCACAAATCCTAGACAGGTTTCCTCTACCACATGGGTCATTAAAGTCAAACAGCTCTCAAGCATACTCTCACCCTCTCACACAGCCTTCCTCTCCGTCTTTGTAGACCATACACACACACACCCCTCCCACACTCCCTCGGCCCACTCCAATCCAGGCCCAAACAGTGGACAAGGATTGCTTTACGGAAATTTCCAAGCAGCAGTGGAGAGCGAGCTGCTAGCTGAGACACTGCATGAAAATAAGTTGTGCAGAGTGGTGAGAAGTGTGTTAAGTATGAGGGAGGGAGAGAACGAAAGAAAATCAAAGAAACTCCAGACACACAAAAATGATTTGTCACACAAGAAACACCAGATCAGCACAAAACAAACTGCTGACATAAAATTATAGCCCCGATTTCAAATCTGATGGACTGTCAGCCGTTTCGGCTTCATCAACATGACATTTTTTGTCTCTAATCCAAGCAATCAACAGAGACAATCCACCTCTCTTATGCCACACTTGCAGATTAAAGGCAGATTTGGTTACTGTCTCTGAGATTACTGTTGCATCAGAAAATAAATTAAGCTTATTAATGAGAACTTGCTGAAATGACCAGTTCAAACATCTGCTGGTGACAATCAGACACTGTTACTGGAGATACAAGGCAGCAGTTCTTTCTTAAGTCTTGACTGCACAATCAGAGTTGATCCACTTAGCTCAGGCCTGTAGAACTTGGCAAGTCAGACGATGCATGCAAGGACCTCGCTGCCCTTTTATTAATCTGTCCTACAACAAAGAAAGGCACCCTTTCATAGTCATGAAGGTTATGCATAACAAAAAACTCCTGCAGCAACCGTAAATGCTATGAATGCACCCGAGAAAGGTGCGGCAGCTTAGGAGGAGAGTATAGTAAACCAGAGTTGCTGAATTTTATCTCCAAGTTAACAAACAGTATGTTCACAGCAGCTAAAGCTTTGCCTCAAGAGAAAACATTTATACAACAGTTTTGGCTGTTTAAGAGGTTGTTAATTTCTAAAATTACAAACTGGATTATCTATGATTGGCTTTACATCTGATGTCTTCCAATATAGCGTAAGCTACACTTTGCAACATTACCATGTCAGAAACTTCTCCTTTTATACAGTGCAGAGGTATTACTGATGCTAATTCTTTCTGAAGAGTCCCATGGCTAGGGAAGACCTTTTAAGCTTTTGAGGCTGATGTTTTTTTTTTTGTTTTTAAAACCTGATGACCGTGTTTCCACTGTTAGGAAATTATTTTACTGAAAAAAGGGAAGGCAAAACAAACATTTCAGGGTGCTTATGTGTGTGAAGAAAGCAAGAGATGGACGGGGACAAGGATCCTAGTCTCAAAGGCTGCCCTTACTTTACCCTATGATTGAGAGGGACTGCAGGATTTAGGGCCAGTTTGAAAAGGCTTTAAGTCAAAATAGCAGTGAAAAGCCAAACCATGTGCCTTTTTAGCCTTTTGTTTCTCCTACTCCTTTAAACGGTTAAGTAAAGAAACAAAGAATCGCAGACTTTTAGCAGTGATGAATACCAACCTACCACCCATTAAAACATCAGAGTGACAGCTCATGCAGGTCAAGCTTAAAGTTTTAGCTTTGTCTTTCACTACCCTGGGAAGTCTTTTTTTCGCTTTTTTTTTTTTGTAATTTTAATGTGTGAATGGACCTTTTTTCAAACTTACATTGTATAATGAAGAGAATAACTCTTATTATGAACCGCTGCCAAATGGTAATCAACATAATCACTTATTATAATAACATGAAACCGATACAATATACCTGAAATCACTATATTAAGTTTTGGAGGTGTGAAAGCACATGGCACATATAGTCGGGATCTTGTGCTGCATCTATTGCATCTACTAAGTTTATACTTCTGTTGTCAGCAAATTACCTGCACACACGTGCACTGATAACATAAAGACATAAAGCATGTGACATTACATTGATAATAGTAGTCATCTGTAATTACTTTACTCCCAAAGTGCTGAACTTACTCATAATCTATTACACTACACATGTCAAAACTTGTGAAGAATTTAACCTAAATTAAGTATTAAAGCCAGTAGGATAATAATTTTCCCTTTCTTCTTTTTTCTTGCCAGTACTGAGTACAAAAAAACCCTCCCTGGAAGTGTTACTGGACATAAGCAACGAGTTAACGATTCTGGTCACACAGGAATGCCCATTAAATTCAAATTTCACATTTAGTGCTCACATTATGTTGTCACATTGCTCCTGATTAATAAAACTTTGCTAGGCTCTAGCCAGCCTTTCTGTGATTGGTTGTTGAGTTGTTAGTTGGGTGAAGACTGTTTGTAACACTGTTAAATTTCAATGAAAATAAAAAACAAATATTTCCTTCATCAGCTTTTCTTGTAAGTACACAAGTGAACTGTAGCTTTCACTTGGTGAGACTTCTCACTGTGTGAAGCAAATCCAGTTGACTCCTACCTGACAGCAGCTCAAATCACTCACAAGGTAATGGGAAAAAGAATTACAGCAGACCATTGTTCCTTCAGATATTTTTTTTGAATAATCAACAACATACAAGTCCAACAGAGCACCAACATTAGCTGGCACTTTCAAACCAGTCAAGCCTGCTGTCAAAAACAGACTTCTGAAACAGAGTATACGTTTCCAAAACAATTTCACTTACTTCCAAGATGCACAAAAACAAAAATCTGAAGAAGTTAGAGCTCCAGCACCACTTGTACTCTACAGAACAATTTCATATCTGACGAACATGTTTTTGGCTGGTGGCCTTAATCCCCACAGGGCTTAACTGCTTTGAAAACTAGTCTGTCAAACAGAGCAAGTTTCATATAAAGCTGAATACTCAATTGGGACAAATACATTCATGTTTACTTTCTGAAAAGACTTATTAATAACTGACATTGTCCTGAAAAACAAAACAAAACATACCAATAAGCTAATTTTTACAGTGACAGTTGCAGTATGTTGCTCTGGTGAAACGGGCTAGAGCAGTACAGGATATATCAAAGATAGGGTAAACCTAGACTACAAAGAGGTCCATAGGATTGTTTGAAAATAAATAACAATACATTTGCATACATTTTGCATGTGTATACCACCATGGTAGGGCTGTTCGATATAACGATATATATTGGATGACGATATAAAAACGTCTATCGTTTCATTTTACGCTATCGTTTGTTTCGTGGTGTCGCAAAATAAACTGTTTACGGCAATATTTTGTCATCGTTTTGATGGTCACTGTAGTGGCTATATTAATTTCTTAAAGTTCTCTCTTTCTTTTATATTTAATATAACCACACTACAGATGGACAAGCGCCTGTTTTTATGCTTTGTGGTTAGCAACAACGACGGTAACACCATCGCGTGTCCGCTTGTTTATGTTCCACATAAACCTTTCACAATAAAGCTCAAGATCCCGTTGAGACTTTTCAAAATAAACTGAATCACGTGAAAGAGCAGATTATTTATGAATGAGAAGTAAAAAAGAGCCGCCAGGTGCTAAAAAATAAACCTTAGACTCAAACGTTAGAACAGGCTTTTCCCCGCAGCACGCCGTGTAATAAATACTCACAAAGAAAACAGCGGTTGTTACAACTTATGTCTAAAAATGTATCGTTTCATGCATCGTAGGGCTGCTCGATTATGGCAAAAATGATAATCACGATTATTTTCACTGAAATTGAGATCACGATTATTTGACGATATTTATTTAACCCTTTAAGACCTACTATAGAACCAAGTCCACCAGAGCTTATATTATTTTTTTACATGCTGTAGTGCCATTTGTGGGAGCATTTCAAGTTGCTATACATCAATACAACTGTTATAGCCCATATTTTAATAATATGTATGCATTAAGTCCATAGTAATTTCATAAATTGCAAAAAAGTGCAATAAACTACAAAAAAAATTGAAAATCGCTTTTGTTTTGTTTACATATATTTCTACTTGGAGAAATTTAAGAGGTTTATCCCTCAAAACTTTAAATACAATAAAGTTGCAAAAAATAGTTTCCCACCACAGGAAATTTATTTTGAGTGTCTTCATAGTTTTATTTTGGAGATACAGCAATTTTTATATACTGCAGGAAAAACAAAAAACAATCCTATGATGCAAATTTGCAAAGAAAACAGCATGTGCATCATTTCACTGTGGGAAGTGTTACGAACAGCTGATAGGAACGGCAAAGCGTGTTTCTGGAATATTATGTTTTTGTTCCTGCAAGCGCTTTTTATGCAATTTTTGCAAAGCTATATGTGGAACGAAACCGTGACCGAGGACAAGCTGATGGCATAAGATGTAAGTACAACTCCTCCGGTTTCATATGCAAAACAAATTATTGCGCTATAGCTTACACGGTCCAGGTTCTACAGGAATTTAACAATAGTTACGCAAAACGGAGCATGCAGCTCTGACCGGCTTTAAAGGGTTAACAATGACTTTTAAAAAATAATATAAAATAGTGTGCAACACCACTGAAGTTTTTTTTTTTTTAAACTCTCTTTTCAACCAACGGCAGTCACTCTCCAAATAACTTCTGCTTAGCTTTCCAAGCTTCCCTCGGGTCCTCTTAATCAGCGGTCTCCAACCTTTTTTGCGCCACGGACCGGTTTATGCCCGACAATATTTTCACGGACCGGCCTTTAAGGTGTCGCGGATAAATGAGGGAGGGGCTAATAATCGGCTCAGTCATTTTTAATGATCGTTGAAAGCCCAGATCGTAATCGTGATTAAAATTCGATTAATTGAGCAGCCCTAATGCATCGGTTAAAACACTCGACTCCAGCTACATGACACGCAGCTGGAAACACTTCCCGCAAGACGAGCTGCCCGAGATTCACAGAATTTACAGAAAATGTTACATTTGTGTGATTTATATCGTTATCAGGACGATAGAATTCTTATAACGGGATATGAGATTTTGGTCATATCGCACAGCCCTACACCATGGTATATTTTAAATAAAACAACTAAAGTGGGGATACTTTAAATATTTAATTAACTGTTTGGAAAATACATTTTTATAAATACTCCCCCCATTTTTAGACTTAAGTAATGAAACAAAGTAACAACTTTAAATACTTGAGTAAAAGTACTTGTTGCTTGTCTGTGTCTCTCTCTGCCTATTTTTTTTTTTTTAATTCTGTAACTAAAAGCACATTAAAGAATTTCCCATTTTTCTCTCTTAGGGAACTTCTGGGTTGCTTTTGCATTATGTTTTAGATGACTGACCTTTTGGATCACTTTTAAAGCATTTAACTGAATCTGAGCTGAGAATATAGTGTTGTAAACTTCCGAATTCATCATGATACGTCTATCAGCAGTGATATCATTAATAAAAACTAGTAACCCAGCTCCACTTGCAGGCATACATGCTGACAGTGGCCTCCACACCGTTTGACAGATAATATTGTAAGTTTCAGATAATGAACCTCTTTCACCACGTCTGCCTTCCCATTATTGTGGTAGAAGTTAATCTTGGTTTAATCTTTCCAGTGTTTTTTCTATTCTTTTTTCATTACTGGACAGGTGCTTGTCAAACCAAATCTGGCCATCATGTTCTGGATTGTAGACTTTGACAATAATACACCTTCCTCCATGTCTAGATGTTTTTAACGGCATATCCTGGCCAGCACAAAGAGTACTACAATCACCCGCTTTAGTCATTTTCTGTGGTCTTTCATTTCTTCTGGGGTTGCTGAGCTGGCTGGTGCATTCCTTCTTCTTAAGAATGAACTGTTGATTTGGCCACTCCTTCAGTTTTTGCTGTCTCTAGAATAGTTTTATTTTGATTTTACAGCCCAATGATGTCCTCCTACACTTGTATCAAGATCTCTTTGGACTTTGTTTGAAAGTTGCAGCGAACAGCTACCAAATGCAGTTCAGTTCAAGCTCGTGAAGATGCATTTCTGGTGTGTCCATGACACTATGCAATGCATTATAGACCTCAGCTTTGGCGTCCCAACACACCAAGGGTTCTCTTTACGTTTTTATCTTACCACTGAAAAGTCATATGTTCAAGGCCAATTTTGTTTCTAAATATGTTGTGTGTCACAGAAAATACAACAATATGGTTTAATACAGCATGCCTCCAGAAGTGGGGGGAAAGTACCATTAATGTAATCTAGAACAAGGACTAATACATTTAAAACATCACCCCTGACCCCCTTTAGAGTAATAAGCCTTCTTATTGAGGATATACAGTTCATGTATGTTCATGTAATTAAAAAAAAAAATCACTGCCGATTTTATACTGTATGTGTTAAAACTGTACATCACTGTTTACGTAAAAACGAAGAAACTTAAGAATCCAGTTCTGTTCTGTTCACGAAGCTACTCCCAATGTTTTACATTCATTTTTGTAAAAGGAAAACATCAAGGCCCAAAGACTGAAATAATGGGAGCAGACTACCACGAAGCCAAGACAGTGATAATAATATATAGCTCTTCGACACAAATTAATTACAGAGTGAAGTTCACACGAGCTATTTTTATGTTGCTGGTAACTACACCGCTCTTGATCCAAGTCAGACGATTTTGTTCTGTTTACTGCTATGGCAGCAGTCAGGCATGAAGAACTGCTTTTGCTAATCGTGCTACTCACTTCTGGCTAAAATGTCAACCGCCTATCATAAAGAAAACAGACCAAGGCCCTGACTCACTGATCTTTGTGTTTTTTACTTCAACGGTGCGTTAGCTGCCGAAGCTAGCAGCCGAAGTTAGCTAGCAAACAGGCAGCTAACGTATTTCCTGACAACACGGTAAGAGTTGCAGCAGGCAAATATCAACGACAGCAGATTTATAAAAATGTATCAAAGACTAGGCGAGCTTGTTATAAAGCAGAATAAAATTCCCTATTCGGATAGTCGTCTACCTTAGCCCGGTATCTATCTAGCTAGCTATCTGAGAAAGCCTTGTTTTTGAGTGAGCAACCTTACCGTGTCGGCTGCTGCGGACTCGGTGGGGGTGACAGAGCCAACAGCGTGCAAAAACAATCCCATTTTAAGACCCGAACATTCGCCTCTCATTCCTCCAAAGGGGGCTCTGACTACAACAGAAACATAGGCATGCAAAACACTTGTTTTCATAAACTGTGTTCGACTATCTTTAAGTATTTCTCGGCCCGTATCGCGTTGCGAGGCCGCTGTAAGCACCGCCTCCTTTGCGTACTGGGCATTACAAAAAAACGATGCTAACGCAACTGGTTGCTGTCGGTGCCACTGACTGATACAGCTGTTATACAAGCCGTTCCCTAGCTCAGGCACTCCGCTTCGGTCACCTGGGTGTGGCGTGGTCACCTCTATAAGTTGCATGTGCGCAACGTGATGGGCGTTCGGTGCCGTGGATCATAACTGGTTTTGCGGATTGACCAGCGATTGGACAGTCCCAGCCAGATGGGAAGAGTCTGGCCAATCACTAATCGGTGCGTCTCCCGTGCATGGGGTTGTTATGATCCTGGGTTAACGTCTCAGTTTCGTGGGAACATACCTTCGGAACAGCCAAGTTCTTCTCAACAGCAAAATAAAAACGTCTGTGTTTTTGTTAGTCGTTTCCTTTATTTGGCCTTTTTGAAGTGATAAAAGTGATGGGAGAGAGGTTCTACGTTGTAACAAAGTTCAAAAACTCTACAACACTTAACTAGTGAATACTCTAACCAGGACTTCTTAGTTCTAAAATAAATAAATATATATGTTAAAGAAAGAAAGACAGACAAACAAGTCATGTAATCTTTTATTACATTCTGTTATCATCTGTAATATTTAAAAAAAAAAAATACTTAAAACATTCAACATCCTCCTGACATGAACTGAAGGTCACTTCACTCACTTAGTGACACTTATCCCACATTTCTTTTCTGAATTTACAAGCCTCTAAAACCTCTTCTGCCAGTATTAGATCACCGTTGTTGTTTAAATTTCACACTTTTAAGTTACCACTGCTACCTCACACCAAAAACATTCCTGGTTCAAACAAGAATATTCAATTTTGTGCAGTAGCCACAGACATTTTGGAACTAAACACAGGCAACAAACAAGCTTTAGCTTTTTATAAGGTTGGACTACCACCATTCTTTAATTTGCAAAATATGAATTAGCATTCAAGTCAAATAGGGCTCTTGTATAATCTAAGGACCTGTAAAATATACTTAAAATTGTTTGAGTCCAATAATCATTATTCCTTATCATCATAATTATTTTTCTATAAAACCATAAGCTAATCGTCAAATCATCACCAGTCCCTTTCATGGGGATCTCTGTAGGGTATGCCCAAAAGGCTAAAAACATCCTTCTCTGTCAGTGTGGGAAGTGGAGTGCCACCATGCACCTTCACACTTCCTTGACGTACCACATCTTTGTTCAGGGAGTGCTCTGATAGGCTCATTCTTTTTGTCTTTGCCAAGGCTCTCATTGAACGGTTAAAGTGTGCCGAACCAGTGAAATACATCAGAGCACAAGCAAACTCATTGTAGGGCACTATGATGATATCCAGCCTGCGATGGCGTTGGTCATGCCCCAGCAAACGGCACACACCCATGTATTTCTTCTGCTCACCGTTCTCCTCGTGGCTCACCAGGTCATCAGTTAAAAACCCTTAAAGTAAACAGGTCAGAAATAAAGAGATTTTTATTAAAAAAAATAAAATAAAATAAAATACATGCTTAAGTTTTTCCCATCAACAAAAATGATGCTTACCACTGTCACGGAGTGTCTGTAAGACTTTAGTAAAAATGCCCCTGTGGGACCTGCCATCAGGGTGAGATATAAGTACATCAACATCTCCACATGTGGCTTTTCCCCGACGATAGGAGCCACATGCTATTGCCACTAGGCCAGGGTCGATGGCTTGTGCAGCATCCCTCACCTGCACATGCATGGAAAAGACCGTTAATAAAGCACAAACGCTGTTACCTGCAAAAACATTCCACTTCTTATTGGCATGCTGATATTTTTGTGTGTTGTTTTTTTCACATTTGCTTGTTTTTGTATGTTTACTGGCAAAAAAAGAAAGTTTTTACCTGTTCCCAGCCAAATACTGGGAGGTAGCCTTGCTAAGGCATCGCATATAATTTTGACAAGCTCAAGGGAGCACACATGCTTTAGCCATCTATCTAATATGCACGCTCTATCTGGCAGCTTTGTAGGAAAAAGAAAATCTAAGTAATACAATATGAAAACAACTAGCGTTGTACTTAATGCTCTGGAGCGAACAGGTATCTGGCTAACTTAAGATGCAGCAAGTTTAAGGATTTACTTTTCCCCTTTGGGATGCTCTACTTCGTGAAAAGGCAGTCTGGTTTTTCCATCATCAAGCAGTCAAGGAAAGCTGACACAAGCTTTTTCCTTCTTCAGACCCTCTTTCTACATTTCTGATGGTTAAAGAAGCAAATCTTATTCAGATATCTCAACTCTGTTTAAACTTGACTAAACATATTAGAGTGGTGAAAGAAATAAAGATATTTCAGTCATCATCACTAAATTATACATGCTCTTAATGTGACAGATGAAGATGCATTACCACTTTTTCTATGGCTCCTGCTTCTTCTCTGGGCATTCGGTCTAGAAAGTCATTGTAGTGCTTGAGTCCTATTTTCTGAGTGTTTGTCAGGTGGGCTTTTGTATGGATATCCTCCAAAGTACGAAATCCCTGAAAGGCAAAATGACATTTTTAAGAAAAAAAAAAACTGTTATGTTGGCATTTGCTTACTGATTTTTTAAAATTCTAATTATTAATAAAATTAGAATAAACTAGAATAAAATTAAAGACATTCACAGCCAAGAATGAAAGTGGCTTGAGATTCAGTGTTTCCTGGAACCTTGTTCCGGTAAAATTGATTCATGAGTCATTAAATCTGATATTATTTTGAAGCCTGGCACACCTTCCAGCTGAATTCATGGAAGCAGATAAACAATCACATGGTCTCACCTGGATACAACTGTTTTTTCCCCCTCAGTCAGATCAAAATGCTGTAGTTTAGTAAACTACAGCATTTCTTAGTAACTAATTTCAACCCACTGTACTGTTACATCAGAGTTTAGGATGAACCCACTTGAATTCCTAGTCACAGCTGTACCTTTAATAAATATCGTATGGAGGAGTAAAATGATACGGATTTCATTTGACTGAAGCTGCTAATTATACAGAGTATAGCCAGGGAGAATTTTTAAAAGAACTTTGGCGTAGTAAAACTGACATCTCATAAGTGAGTAATTTTACAGTTTAGAAAACCCAATAATGGTATAACAATACATATTGTAGCTCACATTTTCACCAGAATTTGTTATTTTATTAACAGATTTATGAGAAAATGCAATGACTGTGTTGTTGAAAAATAAATTCCAAAGCTCTTTGTAGACAAACTGTCTAATGGCAACACTGTTTTTACATTATCTTAAATCTTCTGTAGTTCTGCACTGCAATCAGTCAATATGTGCAGCAATACCAGTGCGGCAGAAATTTTACCACCATATCAGTCAGGTTGTTTCATTTTTCAGGCTATAGCCCAAAATTTCAATCTTAAACGCCTTTCTGTTACCTTATATTTCATGAAATAGAAGTCAATATCATATCACTGTGTTGTAAAACATATTGTAAGACAGAAAAGACACAGACAACATAATTCACTAACAACTTTTTGTGTGGGGTACAATCTTTGTACTTCAATCTCCTATACTAATATGTGAGTTTTCACCTGTTGGTACCACAGTTGTGCAGTTTTAGTTCCAGCACCCCAGATGTTCATGAAAAGCTCCAGCACTGGCACAGCCTCACCGATGTGATCAAGCTTCCGCAAATGACCGCTCTCCATAATCTCTTCAATTTTGTCAGCCATGCGTTTTCCTATTCCTGGGATCTGACAAGCTTCCTGAGACCAATGGGAAAAAATGTAATTTAAAAAAAAAAAAAAAAAAAAAAAGCTAGACAGTCCTTGTATTATCACAGAAGATAAAACTTACAGTACACAATGACATATGCAGGTAATCAGCAATCTAAACATTGCATTTAAAGTATCTGGGTAAGGCTACCTGATATGATGTAACAGGTTTATGGTAGCTTTTCAGTGCGTTGACAGCCTTGGAGTAGCCCAGCGCCCTCCACTTGTCCCCCTGATGCGTGTAGGCCTTGGCCAGCAATTCAAGTTTGTCTGTGATGTGCTTGTTGAAGTTATTACTTTTGGACTGAGAGGACTGGGCACAGACCCACTTCCCCGATACTGGCTTCTGAGCAGCAGTATCTGGACCAAGGGAGAGGCTGGGGCCAGGAGTCTCCTCTTTGGGGTGCTGGCCAGTGATGAGAGCTTCCAGATCACTCTGAGAGACGCCGTCTTCTTCTCCCCGCTCTTCCTCTTTGCTGTCTGGGACTGTCTGAGGGCAGGATGTAATGTAAAATAACTGTTTCTGTTTCTTGCGTTTGGGGTCTAAACTTTTTCCCCTGACTGCTCCAAATGATTACTAACTGAAAGACTGAAATGCACCAAGAAGCTGCAAAACAATGTTTTCAACATGATCTGGAAGTTTACCATTTCTGTGTTCTCCTCTTGATCAGTCACTGGCTCGATCAGAGTTTCTGCATCAGGTTTGATATTTAGTGACTCTTTTTTAATTTCTTCGTGCTTTGTTTCAGAGTCACTAAGTGGATAGAACATAAAATGTCATTACAATACAAAGCTTAAAACATATATTACTGTCAACGAGGTAAATGTAAAGTACAAATAAGCTGATACACATTTTCTAATGTTTGTGAGAATATCTTGGGATATTCATGCAGCAGGAGTACAATTTTACCTTTAACTTTCAAAGAAAGCATTTTTAGATCACAAACCTCTTGGGTGAAAGAAGGCTGTAGCTGGCTATATCTAGCAGCTGTTTCTCACTAATGCACAAGCTCAGCCAGGTACATTTTACCAGTTGGACTCCAGAGGGCATACAATTTACTTTCAGCAGGCGCAGAGCCCTTTCGCTGTCCACATTGTCGTCCACAACAACATGAGTGACACCGGGACACAGTGAACTCTCTGTTCGTCCCCCATTCTGCTGAATTTGTCTTTGGAAAATCTGGCATCTGGCATTTCCTATTCCAGCAGGCAGAAGGTACACCGTCACTCCATTAAAAGTGTTTCCTGAGGCAGAAAATGTTAAAACAATCCCAGTAAACAAATATTTTGCATTCTGGCACAGTATTCATTTCTCTCTTAATGTAATGCAGCCTTATTTATATTTTTTCTATGTTGTGCTCCATTTAAAAAAAATAAATAAATAAAAAAAAAATCACTCTTTCTGTAATGTGGACGCATGCGTGCAAACACTGTAACCACCTGTGACATCACAGTCATCTGCTGTCTTCTTCAGTGGGGGTGCATCCTTCCCCTGTAGCACTTTTGCCCTTTTGACTTTAGAAAAAGCTTTCATGATACCATGACGAGGCTCCATCTTTTCTGGTGATAGGAGGAGCAAGTGGCCTGTGACGTAAGAGAGAATTATAACACTGCAGTCTAAAGCTGGGAAACAAACACATATTTGGAAAAAAAGTAAAGTAAAATAATTTTAACAGTGATTCAGTCCAGTTTGCTGACATGAGAAAATGGACTTAATTTAGTGTGTGGAAATGTCAAGTAATTTATTGTTTCCTTAACATGTCCTTTAGTGGAATGTATAACCCATCTAAAAATGTTGCAATTATGAGAGACATTTAAGTAATTTTCTAATATTTTGAATTTAACAGCAATTTTAGAGCAATTAGTTTCACAGAGCCTGCTGTCTGAGTTATCAGTACTGGCATTTATAAAAGCCAATAAATGATCATTTCAGAAGAAGACACTTTAAAAGCACCCTTCACTCATGAGTGATGATAGTGTGTCGCTTGTTCTCCAGAGGGCACTCTGCAACTTCCTTGTTGACAGCACACTTGTTTGGAATCCCACAAACAACAACCCTTTAGAGTCAGGCAGAGTGTATACTGCACATAGCTACACAAAAATGTTAGGGAAATCTATTCAGATTTCATGTGTCTGAAAGAAAACAAATATTGCTTCATATAACAGGATGCAGAAGTTTTAAATCTTATTCTGGTCAGAACTTTTTGTTAAAGAGATCTTAATGATGCATTGGTGTGTGAGACACATTTAAAGGGTTAAGCTCAAGGGTTTGGTAGGATGAACTTTCAGCTATGTAGCAGTTTAATAGCATTATAATCTCACATAGATTTTGTACAGTACAATGCTTCACTCTGAAATGCAAAGTAGCATATAATACTCCAGTGAGAAGACATCTGTCCCCCATTACTTTGTCGCGTTACACTACTGCTATTTGACTGGTGTGTCAATTTTCTTAACCCCTACTACGAAAATAAATTTTTCTTAGTTACTGCTTTAAAACTACTCTCTGTACAATGGATACTCTTGACAGATAGTCTGCAAACCGTACACTATCTTTAGCTGAAGCTGACGTTAGCAATAGCCAAGAAATCAGTATTTAGATTATTACAATTGTAGTATTATCTCAATATATATAAACTAAATTTAAAAAAAATCTAAAGTTTCCCTGCATAAGTGCATGTTTAAAGTTGTTTTAAACGCTTGAAACTCTAATGTTTTGGATCTTACCCCTGATCGCATGGAACCATACATACAGGAACGTCAAAAGACGGACAACGTTCAATTTAAACGTTTTACTTCCGGTTCATCGAGTATTTAAATTTTGTTAAAATGTATCATAATCCCTGAAGTGACATATTATGTTTTGATTGAAAAAAAATAATTGATTCCAGTAAATTCATTGATAATTTTTTACCTATTATATAAATACTTTTGTAATTTGCTTAATGTACTTATCGCGGTTGCTTTGGTTACGGGTTGAATCCGGAAGTGGCTCTATAGAAACATTTGTTTGAAACATGGCTGTGCAGAGCTGGAGTGATATGCTAAAATCGTCAAAGAAAACGGCTTTAATACATGATGGTAAGTGCAAGAAGTAAAATGTGTTTTTAATACAGAGACCTGTTTTTCTCGTTCCCCCAGAATTACTTTCATTTTAAGCATTTTAACTCAGTCATCTCAACTTCGCACACAGCGGTACCGCTAACATGTAATATAAGTAGGTAACAAGCAGGTGGTACAGGTGGTATTGAACTCCATTGAGGTTGTTTTTGCTTTAAAATTACAAGAAATGGGTGTCTTTTTAGTAAAACAGCTAGGCTCCAAATTGTAAAAAATTAAGATAATATGTCCAAAGTAAAGATGTGCTTTTCTCTAGATGTCAACGGCAAGCTAGTCAGGCATTTGCACTGCGCACATTGTTACTTCTCTTTCTTAAGTGAGTTCACCTGCTTGACTATTTAAGCCTGTTGTTCTTATTTGTAAATTACGGTTTGATCCTAAATTTGTAAGGAAAATATACACACACCGGATACTTCCCCTTACCCCCTTACTGGCAGAACTGCCTCAATTCTTCATGCCACAGATTACATAAAGTGCTAAAAGCAGTTCTTAAAGATCTGGGTCCATATTTACATGAGAGCATCGCACAGTTGTGCAGTTTTGCTGACTGCACATCCATGAGGTTCTATCACATCCCTTAGGTGGTCTACTGGACTGAGATCTGGTCACTGTAAAAGCCATTTTAGTACAGTGAACTCATTATCACGTTCAAGAAACCAATATGAGATTACCTGAGGTTTATGACATGATGTGTTATCCTGCTGGAAACAGACGTCAGAGGATGCAGTATTGTTACAAAGAGATGGACACGGTCAGCAACAATAGTCGGCCTTTAAATGATGCTCAGTTGGTACCAAAGGGCCCAAAGTATACAAGGAAAATATCCCCTACAACATTACCCCACCACCTGCAGCACAAACCGTTGATACAGGGCACGATGCTTCTATGCTTTCATGCGTTTGAACCCACATTCTGTTTCTGTTATCCGAATTACACTGCCCTAATCTGAACCTCAATGCTCTCTTGTCCAATTTTTCTGAGTCTGTATGGATTATAACCTCAGTGTCTTGTTCTTACAAGAATGACATGCACCATGGTCTTCTGCAAGTTTCAACATGCTGTGTTCAGAGATGTTCTTCTGAATATGTTGGTCGTAACAAGTGGTCATTTGAGTTACTGTGACCTGCTTGGCTATTCTCTTCTAACCTCAGGCATCAACAAGCCATTTTAATGCTGAGAACTGCTGCTCACTGGATATTTTCTCTGGATTCTCTCTAAACCCTAGAAATGTATGTGTGAGAAAATCCCAGTAGATCAGCAGTTTGTGAAAATGCTCAGATCAGCCTGTCTGGCACAGATAACCGTGCAACTTTTGAAGTCACTTAAATCACCTTTCTTCCTCATTGCGAAGCTAGGTTTGAACTTCAGCAACTCATCTTGACCATGTCTACATGCTTAAATACACCGAGCTGCTGCCATGTGATTAACTGATTGGATATTGACATTGAAAGGCAGGTGTACCTATGGAGTGGCCAGTGAGAGTATATTTTACATATATCATGACAATGATCAAAATTAGAGCTGGGTAAGGACTTAATTTAGTTGGGTTTGGCATGATTTCTGTTGTTGTAGTGAGTAGAGAGTAATTTGTTTACTAATACTTAGGAATTCGCCTGTATGTTGGCTGAATGTCGGTATCTGTTGATATTGGTTCTTTTGACTAAAAATCAGTATCACAAATCAGTGTGATGAAGAGCAGATTTTTTTTTAAAAACAGGTCAATTATTTATTTAGATTTAATATATTGGTGTTCCTGGTACAATAGTTGGAAATAAATAATAAAGAATAAACAACAAAATAAACTGACTGAAAAACAAAGATCTGAATCAGCTATTGGGACAACTGTTTTGCAGCATTGGTATTTGCCTAGAGTTTTGCAATTGATGCATATCTGCTTATATGGCTCAAATTTGACTTCTTTTTTGTGCAGGAAAAAGGAAGATCCACTATCTCTTCACAGATGGAAAAGAAATGGCAGAAGAATATGACTTAAAAACAGATGAGCTCCTCGGTAAGCCACATGTTTTGAGTTATACACAGCTGAATGGTGTTAATTTCTACAGTTTCATGCATTGGATCAGTTTGTGTCTCATAAAGCATTTGATACATTTCAGTGAGAAAATGGCGCCATAAAAGCACGCTTGGAGTTCAGGGCTTGTGGCTGGTGGAGGTTGGGGAGCCCCTTGCAGGTCCTGTTGCATCTTTGGAGTCTGATATGATCAAAGAGAACAGCTCAAATGTAGGTGTTAACGTTTTAATTAGATCTCTACTTTTGACTTACATTTGTGAAGTTCGTCTTCATTTTGTTTGCGCAGCCCATATTCATGCGTAAAGACACAAAGACCAGCTTTCAGTGGAGGATCCGCAACCTTTCCTACCCCAAAGATGTCTTCAGTGTTTCAGTGGATCACTCTGAGAGATGCATCATCATCAAAACCTCAAACAAAAAGTAAATATGCATGAGAACACATCTGTGCACCTATTTCTGTTTTGTTCACTGGTTGCATTGAAGTCCCTGCATTCTCCCTATAGATGGCACTGTTTACAATACGTTTGTCCCGACAGTTCAGCTTTGTGACATCCTTCCCATGTCTTCCAGGTATTACAAGAAGTTCAGTATT